>NC_026006.2:41196854-41374837 GCF_000442705.2 Elaeis guineensis | reverse complement strand
AAAATAAGGGAAGGTTGATCCGAACCTGAAATCGGAGTGTTTTAGGTTGGCTTGTATCCGGGAAACAAGTGGACTAGCTTGGGATAGCTAGTGTCGGAGTTTCCGACGGTTTGTATTCAGGTTGAATACAAGTATAGTGGATTAGAATTCCTAAGTAGGAGCTTGGAGAGTGGATGTAGGTGCAAGGTTGGCACCGAACCACTATAAATCCTTGTGTTTGTGGTGTGCTTTATTGTTTCGCTTTATTTCTTTATTATATACTTGCATTCTTGCTTTAGGTAATTTAATCTTGATTTAAAGACCTTCTTCTCATTCATCAAGTTTTAACAAATACTATTCATAAGTAATCAGTTGAGCTTAAAATTTTTAGAAACCCAATTCACCCCCCCCTCTTGGGTTGCATAGCTGGGCAACAAGTGGTATCAGAGCCCGGTGCTCTAGCCCTTCTTTGATCTAACAATCAAAGAGCCAAAGATCTATGGCAACCCATGTCGGTACTTCTCTAGCCGAGGGGCAATCTACCAACCGACCTCCACTTTTCAATGGGTCTAATTATACCTATTGGAAAGCTCGGATGAAGATATTCATACAAGCACTCGACTATGATATGTGGAGTATCATAGTGAACGGTCCTCACACACTCACCAAGATTATAGATGGTGAGGAGTCAACCAAACCCGAGAAAGAATGGGATGAGGTTGATAAGAAATTGGCACAATTAAATGCTAAAGCTATGAATGTTCTTTATTGTGCACTAGATGCAAATGAATTTAATCGCATTTCTACTTGTGCATCTGCTAAAGAAATATGGGATAGGTTAGAAGTAACCCATGAGGGAACAAATCAAGTAAAAGAGTCTAAAATAAACATGCTTGTACATAAATATGAATTGTTTAAAATAGAGCATGATGAGTCCATAACTGCTATGTTTACTCGTTTTACTGATATAATTAATGGTTTGAAGAGTCTTGGCAAATCTTATACTAACAGTGAGCTAGTAAGGAAGATTCTCAGGTCATTGCCAAGAACTTGGGAAGCCAAGGTGACTGCCATCCAAGAAGCAAAGGACTTGAACACTCTACCTCTAGAAGAGCTTCTTGGATCCTTGATGACTCATGAACTTAACATGAAGCAACATCAAGAGGATGAAGTCAAAAAGAAAAGAACCATTGCCCTCAAATCCACAACTTCGCCTGATGATGAAATGGATGACACTGAAGATGAAGAACAGGATGAAGAGATGGCACTCATCACTCGAAAATTCAAGAAGTTTCTAAGAAAAAGGAAACAAGGGATGAGAAAGAAGTCATTCACAAAAGGGGAACAAAGCAAAGAGAAAGAGAAAGATCAACCCCTTATATGCTACGAATGCAAGAAGCCGGGACATTTCAGATCCGAATGTCCACAACTGAAGAAAATCCCAAAAAGTTCAAAAAGAAAGCAATGATGGCGACTTGGAGTGCGAGTGATGACTCAAGCTCCGATGAGGAAACCTCAACAGAACAAGCCAACCTGTGCCTTATGGCACACGAAAATGAGGTAACTTCTGAATCCCCTAGTGAATTTATTTTTGAAGAACTGCATGAAGCATTCAATGATTTAATAGATGAATTAAAGAAACTAGGGATGAAAAACAAAGAACTGAAATTAAAAAATCAGTCCTTAGTGAAACAAGCTGAAAACCTTTCAATTGAAAATTCCACCTTAATTCAAGAAAATCAAAGCTTAAAGAATGAAATTAACAAGCTGAAACCTATAGTAGATAAGTTCACCTTAAGTTCAAACAAATTAAATATGATTCTTAATAATTAAAAAGCTGTATATGATAAGGCTGGACTTGGATATAACCCCTTGAAGAAACAAAAATTTCTGAAGAATATTTATGTAAATTATTCAAGTAACAAGTCTACAAATAATACTTGTTTCAAATGTGGTAGAATAGGACATAAATCATACACATGCCTTGTTAACAAATATGCAAACACAACTATAAAGAAAATATGGGTTCCAAAAGGAACCATTTTGACTAACCTAAAAGGACCCAAGAAAGCTTGGGTACCTAAGACAGAAACCTGATCTTTGCTTGCAGGTGTGTCTAGCATCCCAAGGAGGAAACAGAAAATGGTATCTTGACAGTGGATGCTCGAGACACATGACTGGTGATGAATCACAATTCATCACGCTTGATGCTAAGGATGGAGGGATGGTCACCTTTGGAGATAATGGAAAAGGAAAGATCATCGGGATAGGTAAAATTGGTATCACTCCCTCCAAATACATTGAAAATATTTTGTTAGTTAAAGGGTTAAAGCATAACTTACTTAGCATTAGTCAATTTTGTGATAAAGGGTATAAAGTCGTTTTTGAATCATCTGTTTGCATTGTGACTAGTCCTATTAACGATGGCATTAAATTTATAGGACATAGGCATGGCAATGTTTATATGGTAGATTTGAATGATTTAGCCAAATTAGACATGCAATGCCTAGTTTTCTTGAATGCTAAAGTTAATGAGACTAGTTGGCTGTGGCATCGTAGACTTGCACATATTAGCATGCATTCTCTTTCAAAATTAATTAAGAAAGAATTAGTTCTTGGTTTGCCAAAACTGAATTTTGAAAAGGATAGAATTTGTGATGCATGCCAACTAGGTAAACAAACTAGAGTTTCATTTAAATCCAAAAATACTGTTTCAACTTCTAGACCTTTAGAGCTCTTACATATGGACTTATTTGGACCAACTAGAACCACTAGTCTAGGAGGAAAATGATATTGCTTTGTAATTATAGATGATTACTCTCATTTTACTTGGTTTTCTTTTTGGCACACAAAAATGAAACTTTTCATATTTTCACTAAATTTCATCGAATAGTCACTAATGAAAAAGGATTTTCAATTCAAAATATTAGAAGTGATCATGGAACTGAATTTGAAAATCAAGACTTTGAAAATTTTTGTGATGAAAATGGAATTGGCCATAACTTCTCTGCTCCTAGGACACCCCAACAGAATGGGGTAGTTGAAAGGAAAAATAGAACCCTAGAAGAAATGGCCCGTACCATGCTTTGTGAAAGCAACCTTCCAAGATATTTTTGGGCGGAAGCAATTAACACAGCATGTTACATTTTAAATCATGCTTTGATTAGATAATTTTTAAAGAAAACCTCCTATGAACTTTGGAAAGGAAGAAAACCAAATATTGCATATTTTCATATTTTTGGTTGCCGATGTTTTGTATTAAATAATAGCAAAGAAAAACTTGGTAAATTTGATGCAAAATCAGATGAAGCAATCTTCCTAGGTTACTCCTCCACTAGTAAAACATTCAGAGTTTTCAACAAAAGAACTTTAGTAGTTGAGGAGTCCATACATGTTGTTTTTGATGAATCTAACGATCTTCCTTCAAGGAAGAATGAGGGTATCGATGATGCAGATCCACTAATAGAAGGTATGAAGGAGATCACTCTAAAGATTCAGCAACTCCAGAAGACAAGGATCAAGAAGACGAACAAGATGAGAGAGGTGAAGAAATTCAAGAACAACCTCAAGGTACAAATACCTACCCAAGGAATGGAGGTATGTTCACAACCACCCTAAGGAGTTAATTATTGGTATCCTATGCATGGGGTAAAAACTCGTTCTTCACTTAGAGATGTAGTTAATCATTGTGCTTTTGTATCTCATCTTGAACCTAAAACTTTTGAAGAAGCTGAAAATGATCATAATTGGATTAATGCAATGCAAGAGGAACTTAATCAATTTGAAAGAAATAATGTTTGGACCTTAGTATCAAGACCTAAAAATTATTCAATAATTGGCACAAAATGAGTCTTTAGAAACAAATTAGATGAGCATGGAAATGTAATTAGAAATAAAGCAAGACTGGTTGCTAAGGGATATAATCAAGAAGAAGGAATTGATTTTGATGAAACCTTTGCACCTGTTGCTAGATTAGAAGCTATTAGACTTCTACTTGCATATGCTTGCTTTATGAAATTCAAGTTATTTCAAATGGATGTTAAAAGTGTATTTTTAAATGGATATATTGCTGAAGAAGTATATGTAGAACAACCTCCTGGATTTGAAAATCATGCTTTTCCTAATCATGTCTTTAGATTAAATAAAGCTTTATATGGATTAAAACAAGCACCTAGAGCATGGTATGATAGGCTAAGCAAATTTCTACTAAATAATGTTTTTAAGAGTAATGTAGATACAACCCTCTTTATCAAAAGAAATCAAAATGATATGCTAGTTATACAAATTTATGTTGATGACATAATTTTTGGGTCTACTAATGAATCCCTTTGTCAAGACTTTGCTAAGCTTATGCAGGGGGAGTTCGAGATGAGCATGATGGGAGAACTCACCTTCTTCCTCGGACTCCAAATCAAACAATCAAAAGAGGAATCTCCACACCCAAAGCAAGTACACCAAGGAACTACTCAAAAGATTTGGAATGGAGAACTGCAAACCAATTGGCACACCAATGAGTCCCTCAGTAAGCTTGACAAGGATGATGAAGGTAAATGTGTAGACTTAAAATACTATAGAGGTATGATTGGCTTATTATTATATTTAACTGCAAGTAGGCCTGATATCATGTTTAGTGTTTGTTTATGTGCAGATATCAATCTAATCCTAAAGAATCTCATTTGAATGCTGTTAAAAGAATCCTTAGATACTTAAATGGTACTCAAACTCTAGGGTTATGGTACTCTAAGGACTCACAAATTGATTTATTAGGATATTCAGATGCTGATTTTGCTGGATGCAAATTAGATAGAAAAAGCACAAGTGGAACTTGCCAATTTCTTGGAGTTAACCTAATCTCATGGTTTAGCAAGAAACAAAATTCGGTGGCACTGTCTACGGCTGAGGCCGAATACATTGCAGCCGAAGTTGTTGTGCTCAAATCTTGTGGATTAAGCAACAACTCGAAGACTTTGGAATCAAACTTAATGAAACACCAATAAGATGTGACAACACAAGTACCATAAATCTATCTAAAAATCCAATTCAACACTCAAGATCCAAACATATTGAAATAAGACATCATTTTATAGAGAACATGTTCAAAAAAAAATAATTCTTGAATATGTTTGCACTGAAAATCAATTAGCTGATATCTTTACAAAGGCCCTTAGTGAGGATAGATTCTGTGAAATTAGGAGAAATCTAGGAATTCTAGATCCATATGCCTAAATTTCTCAATCTCCAAAGAATTGATGTCAAAATCTTAGAGCTCAATTTCCAACATCTATCCTGATCTCAAAAGCTCAAGTTTATCATTCAAAAACTTATCTTTGAGCAAAACTCCTTCTCCCAAAATTTCAAATTTTTTTGGAATTTATTCACATTTTTCTTGATTTTCTGAACTTCATGAGTCGACCCCCATGAGTCGACTCAATGGCAAACTTGTAAATCCCACCAACTTCCAACGGGCTCATTGTTTTTATATGGGTTGCTGTTCGTGAGCCGACCCATCCGGTCATCTTCTTCCCTCCAAAAGCCATCCTCTCCAATTCCTTTTGCTCCAAATCCAAGGAACTAGTTCGAGGCACTACTCCCTCCTCCTCTCCACCAAAAATCGCCACCTTGGAAAGGGATTTTTGTGCTTTCTCCCATTGTTTGGCATGGTTGGAGCGTGCCCTAGCACCCCACCGTTCTTCCCAAATCCACTCTTTTCTCCACCAAAATCCCTCTTTACTCTCTTGTGATCCCTCCTCCACTCTTTCACTTGTTCCTCCAAGTCTCCTTGCCCTGCTATTGAAGTGAATATGGCTCCGAAGATGAAGCTTTCCCAAAGAAGAAAGTCAATCCGTGAGCCTGAAAAAATTGTCGAAAGAAAAGGCAAGCTGGTCAGTCTTCAACTGCTCCTACTCCAGCTTCAGTATCTGATCAAGGTCTCCCTCAATCCTTCCTAAGCCCCAGTAAGAATCCTCTTTCTGATAGAAAAGTCGAAACCGAAAAGAATATAGATTTTCGGTTCTTTGAAAAAGAGGGCTTTGCTTTTGCAACTAAGATTAAAAACCAAGGATGGGAACTCTACTGCTCCCTTAAGGAAGTCACCTATGTTGACCTAGTTAGAGAATTCTATCAGAATCTACATTATGGAAATGGGTCAGTGACTTCAACAGTCAAAGGGATTGATATTTGCTTGGATTCTAGCATATTGGGAGAAATTCTTCAGTTGCCTAGTGAGGGTTACTCTTATATGGAACTCCCAGTAAAAGAAGAGGGGATCAGAATTATACTAGGAGAAACTTATTCAGAAAGTTTAAATAAATTGGAAGCAAAGATTTTGTCCATTGAGATGAGGATCCTGCATCAGATGGTAACGAAGCTCTTCTTTCCTAGGAGTGGTAGGCATGACTTACTTTCCAGCAGAGATGTTTGTATCATGTTTCATGTCATCACTCAGACCCCCCTGAACCTCGCTGCACTTATGATAGAGGCCATGAGAGAAACTTTGAATAGATCCAAGGCACACTTGCCTTATGGTATGGCCCTTACTAGAGTATTTAGGAGGTTTGGAGTTAGCTGTGAGGGGGAGGCACCTACCAAGCTATCTCATGCGGACACTTTCAACAAACACAGCCTGCACCGAATGAGATTTACAAAGACTGATGGTGGTTGGATCAAGGGATCTGAGGAGAGAGCTGAGGAAAGAGCTGAAGAGAGAACTGAAGATAGAGCTGAAGACAGAGCTGAAGGCAGAGCTGAAGAAGAAGGTCCATCATCTCCTGTACATGACTTCAGGGCAGCATCACCAAATATCCAGTTCATTCCTGATACAGAGGCTGGCCCTTCAGAGTTTACTAGGATGCCCACACCAGTGTATCAGCCAGAGACCAGAGCACCTCCATCAGAGTTCAGACTGGCTGATGATCAGATCGAGCAGATATCACAGCGTGTGGCTTCTTTGCTGTCTAGTCAATAGAGCAGTACTACTTTTGCACCTAGAGCTACTTCTTCTGATCAGACCATGACTCCCCACATATCCACTGTGATTCAGATGATATCAGATCAGTCCATCCGGATTCAGCAACTTGAAGACACTGTCTGGAGATTGACTGGCAGAGTTCTTGACTTGCAGGGGCAAGTCCTTGCATTGGCACATCCTCAGCCACAGGAGTCTACAATTGAGGTCACAGACCTCACTGCAGAGACAGGAAGGCTCAGAGGAGCACTAGAGGGAGGATATGAGTTACTGAGGAGAGAGATCTGAGGATCGAGTGAGCAAGCATCCACTCAGTTCACTACTCTACTTCAATCTGTTTCTAGAGCATTGAACGTACTTGATTTCATCAGACTCAATCTTTCTGTTCAGTCCTTAGCCTCTCAGCGTTCTCAGCCACCCAGTTCATCTCGCTCTCCTGCTCGTGCCAGAGGCAGACGGAGCAGAGGATGCACTTCTGATCCATCAGCTTCTCATACCATATCTGATGACTCCGATCCATGACTTTGTCTTGATCATTACTAGATCCTAGGTGTTAGTGTCTTGTTCTAGGATCTGTATCTGGGGGCCATGTATTGACAATTAGTTGGTTAATTTTTATATTATGAACTATGTATTGAAACAATTATGGTTTTATGGAATCATCTTTTACTTATTTTTCTACCTTTTGTACTGATGACGATCATATTTTGGTTATATATATTCTCCTTATTGAAATATTGTCTTCTCTTTGTTGTTGTTTGCTGTTAATAATTGCTGTATTAAGGGGGAGCAAACATCTGTGATAAACTCTAAAGGGGGAGAAATTAAAGAATGTTTCAGAAAAAGGAGGAGTTAACCATGTTTGATGATGTCAAAAAGGGAGAGAAATTATTAAACAAAAAAAAATAAAAAAAAAATAAAGAAAATGCAATCCATCAAAAGCAAAACTAAAAATTATGAGAAATTAATGAATTGAAAATTTAAAAGAACAATATCAAAAGTACAATGCTAAGTAACTTTTAAAATTACTTCTTTACATATGCTCTGAATTACTTTAAAAATTTAAATATGCTATGATATACTTCAAAATTCCAAATTGCTCTGATACATCTTTTGAAATTTTATTTACCTTGATACATCTTAAGAAATTTAACTTACTCTGATACATCTTAAAATTTTTTTTAACTTGCTCTGAGATATTATAAAATTTGCTCTGATACATTGTAAAATTTTGCTCTGATACATTGTAAAATTTTCTCTGATACACTATAAAATTTGCTCTGATACATTGTAAAATTTTCTCTGATACATTGAAAATTTTTTTCTGATAACATTGTAAAATTATTTTTCTTGCTCTGACACATTGCAAAATTTATTTTTCTCTTGCTCTGATACATCTTAAACTCAAAATGATCTAATACACATTCCAAATCAACTCTTAAACATGCTTTGGCACACATAATTATTTTTTGTATCAAAAGCAATTAAAGCACATAATTATTTTTTTGCTCTGATGCTAAAACTAAAATGAGAAAATTTTCAAAATACAGCTTGCTCTGATAACAAAAACAAGTTTTTCGCTCTAACACCAAAATCACATAATCCAATGAGCATATCTTCAAATCTTTAAGCAAATGGGCAAACTATTCTTGCATATGACCATTTATATCACATGCCAAAAGAATCATACTCTTTTCAAGCATATACACCTATAATGCATTCTTTTGAAATTATTAATTCACATAAATGCTTTTGTTCAAATGTTTTGTCATCATCAAAAAGGGGGAGATTGTTGCTCCTAGATTGATTTTGATGATTACAAAGCAAATTGAAGGGATACAAATATTTTAAATTGAAAAAGTCTTTATGCTCTTCAGGGGCAAAATTGTAATTTTACTAAAATCCTGATTTGATAGTATCATTTGGTAGAACAAATGATTTATAATCTATTGGTGAAAATTTTATTATTTTTGGACTTATATTTTTTAAGTTATGAAGGTTTGAAGTGCATGAGTTGACTCATGAGTCAACTCATGGCACAATGAGCTGATTGGCACGCAAAAATTTCCCTTGGCACGCTGGATTTTTGGCTTGGCACGACCTGTGAGTCGACTCATGAGTCGACCCACAAGGCATGAGTCGACTCATGAGTCGACCTCTGCTGATTTGAGCCAAAAAATTCCAGAAATTAAATCTCTGGTCTTTGCAACAGAGGTCGACTCATGAGTCGACCCCTGAAGCATGAGTCGACTCATGAGTCGACCCCTGCGACGAAAATTGTCCGCAACGACTAGTTTTTTGCCCATTTTAATTACCTTTTATGCTTCCTAAAAATGCTCTAACGGCTCTTTTTCTGTCTAATATGTTTTCTCTTGTTTCTTAATGCTATAAAAGGTTTCAAAAGGTGAAAATACAAAAAAAAAAAAAGGAAAAAGAGAGAAGATCCAAAATATACAAGAGGAGATCAACGAAATACACAAAAGAAAAAGAGAGGGATCCACAATCTATACGAGAGAGACAAGAGATCCACAATATACATGAGAGATTGTGAAAGAGAAATTCAAGAGCATTCAAAGAGAGGATCTTTCAAGCCTATTTTTCAACCTTGATCAAGAGTTCTTTCAAAGCCTTCAAGAAGTCTTCAATCAAGTTCATCTTCTCTTTCAAAGCGTTCATTCAAAGCGTTCATCCACCTTGAGGAAATCCAAAAAGGGGATTCTTCATTTGAGTAAAGTATTTTTATTGTTATATTCGCTCATTTAAGGAGCTATTCTTGTACGTATTTATGCTCTAAACTGTCTTACTCTTTGTGAGTAATTGTTCTTGTTTTTGGAGGGTTTCCAAAATAAGGGAAGGTTGATCCGAACCTGAAATCGGAGTGTTTTGGGTTGGCTTGTACCCGAAAAATAAGTGAACTAGCTTGGGATAGCTAGTGTCGGAGTTTCCGACGTTTGTATTCTGGTTGAATACAAGTATAGTGGATTGAAATTCCCAAGTAGGAGCTTGGAGAGTGGATGTAGGTGCAAGGTTGGCACCGAACCACTATAAATCCTTGTGTTTGTGGTGTGCTTTATTGTTTCTCTTTATTTCTTTATTATATCCTTGCATTCTTGCTTTAGGTAATTAATCTTGATTTAAAGTCTTTCTTCTCATTCATCAAGCTTTTAACAAATACCTTTCATAAGTAATTAGTTGAGCTTAAAATTTTCAAAAACCCAATTCACCCCCCCTCTTGGGTTGCATAGCTGGGCAACACATTTTGATAAGGTGATCAGAACGTATGGCTTCATTAGGAACGGAGAGGAACCCTACATATATAAGTGGGCAAATGGTTCAATAATTATATTTCTTGTGTTGTATGTGGATGATATTCTCTTAATCGAGAATGATGTCCCCGCATTACAGGGAATAAAAGTATGGCTATCATCATAATTCTTCATGAAGGATCTGGGAGAAGCAGCCTATAGCCTAGGGATGAATATCTATAGGGATAGATCTAAGAGGCTGCTCGGGCTCTTTCAATCCATGTACATAGATACCATGTTGAAACGATTTAGTATAAAAATTTTAAGAAAGACTATCTTCCGATAGATCAAAAAATTTCTCTTTCAAAAAGAGATTGTTTGACAATTCCTCAAGAGAGAGAGCGTATGAGTAGAGTCCCATATATTTTAGTAGTGGATGCTATTATGTACGCCATGACATATACGAGATTAGACATGGCATACTCATTAAGAGTAGTGAGTAGATACCAGTCTGATCGAGGAGAAAATTACTAGAAGATCGTAAAGACTATTCTTAAGTATTTAAGAAATACTAAGGATCAGTGGCTTGTGTATGGTGAAACTGACTTGAAACTTATGGAGTTCACCATCTCCAGCTTTCAATTAGACCATGATGATAGTAAGAGTGTATTGGATTATATTTTTATCCTAAATGGTGGAGCAATCTACTTGAAAAATTTCAAACAAAATACTGTGGCAAACTCTGTTTGCGAAGCAGAGTATATCATGACATTCGATACTATGAAAGAGGCTGTATGGTTGCGGAAGTTCATCGACGAGCTTGGAGTGGCACCCTCTATTGATGGCCCTATCTTGTTATATGCAATAATATTGGAGCTATTGCTCAAGCTAAGGAGCTGAGATCCCATCAGCGCACCAAACATATTCTGTGCCACTATCACCTTATCTGGAAGATTTATCATTGAGTCCTTGAAAATGTTCACGACCAAACGATACGCTATTAATAGGATGATAGCGATATCAAGTGTAAGTCATTGTGTGCCATATTAGTTGATTGTCCTCTTAACCAAGGAGTGTGAAGATACTATTATGGCATGCAGATGAAATGTAGGAGTACATTCGCATCGAATGTGACCATATGTCGAGCACTCTACTGTCAAGAATAGATTGTGAAGGGTATGGATATAAGTATCCCTCCGATATAAGATCACCATGGTGACTTATAAGTAACTTACTATACTTTAGTACCAGACTATCTGAGTTTCTAACTTAGTGACGAAAGGATACTGGGTGCAGTCAAATACTTATCAAGTTAGTGTGTGAGTCAAGATGGAATTGATCCCTCTGAATTGGTAGTAGATATGCATTAGTGTATTTTTATTTAGCAAAACTTTGTCCAGGATAATCCATGAGATGAATTTGAAAGGTTGAAATACAATGTGGTTGATTTAATTAGGGTTGATAGTTAAACCCTAGTTCACCTTGAGCATTTGGGTCAAAGGGATGAATTATACGGTAACCATACATCAGTAGGTTCTAGAAGGTTGCCTTACAACACTTCGATCTATCCGATCATCGGGTCATCATTGTTAGATGGTTAAATCGATTGGTATAAAAGGTTATTTCTATATTATCAATTTAGGTTCGAACCTATGGAGTCACACGTATTAAAAGATTTGGTCAGATCTGATGGCTGAAGAGTCCAATTGGATTGTGACTCTCGTGAAGAGTCCTACTTGGACTAGGACTCTATGGGAGAGTCCCACTAGGATCGAGACTTTACCATATATAGAGAATTAATTAGTAATTAGATTACTAATTGACTCAATTTGATTGAGTAAAGTATTTTGGAACAAGCTTAATTGAATTTGATTCAGTTCGACTCAGATTGGGATTGATATGATCAAATCTGATTTTAAGAGATATATGATCCTGATTCAATCAGGATTTGGATTCGGGTAATTTCTAATTGAGTTAAAAATTTGATAAAATATTTAAATTTCTAATTGGATTAGGTTTATTTCTATCAGTGGTTTCAATTCAAATTTGATTTGGATTAGAATTGAATTAAAAATGAAGAGTCCAAGTCAGACTAGGACTATATCCTTATCTTTTGTGCAACATCTGGATCCATGCCAATTTCTCCACATCTAATTAGATTTGGATTGTGATTTTTGGCATCATGAGAGAGGATCCGATAAGGGTAGGTGGTAATAGTTGATGAGTTATAATATTATCTCTTGCCTAATTCGAATGCAATTCGAATTAGAGATAAGATGCAGATTAGGAAAGAGATTTTTTATATATGGCATATTATTTATGCTATATTAATTTTTTTTTTTATTTTTTTTGAGGAATCCTTTAGTATGTGAGACTCTTGATTCCTTCTCCATGTTTAAGGATTTTTTTGGAATTTTTGGGGACACCAAAAGAGGGTTTTGGCATTGATTTATGGCACCCTTTTTTGGAATGTCCCAATTCCTAGTCTATAAAAAGGGGACCCCTCTCTTGGATGTCCCATGATCAGTTCTCTTGTGATTTTTTTATTTCCAGAGCCTCTTCTCCTCCTCCTCTCTTTCTCCTCCAGGTCTCCTATAACTTTGGAGTGTCTAAGGTGTTTGTAGAAGAAGAAAGAGATCAGCTATTGAAGTTGTTCCCAGACTAGCCTCTCCAAGCCCCTGATCTGTGCTAGTCCTCGCGTGGATTTTTCTAGAGAGGCCAGACAATTTTGTGTGGCTATGAGTGATCTGAGGAACATCCTCTCCAATTGTTAGACTAGAGAAGATCAAGATCTAAATTTGTTTGATAATGATCTCTATTGCCCAGCTATGCAACCCAAGAGGGGGGGTGAATTGGGTTTCTAAAAATTTTAAACTTAACTTATGTCTTATGACAAATGTTTAACAATAGCTAAATAAATAAGGAGAGTATAGTTGATTCAAGGCTAATGGTTGAATGCAAGAATGTAAGAGAATAAAAAAGTTCTAAAGAAGAGCAATTAGGCACAACACAAACAAAAGAATTTATAGTGGTTCGGTGCCAACCTTGCACCTACATCCACTCCCCAAGCTCCTACTTGGAAATTTTAATCCACTAACTTGTATTCAACCTGAATACACATGTCGAAAACTCTGACTCTAGCTATCCCAAGCTAGTCCACTTATTTTTTGGATACAAGCCAATTCAATACACTCTGATTCAAGGTTCGGATCAACCTTCCCTTGTTTTGGAACCCTTCCAAAACAAAAACAATAACTTAAACAAAGTATAACAATCAATAGCTTAAAAAATATAAAAGAAGCTCCTTTAATGAGCGAATGAGACTTTAAATATACTTTACTTAAAGAGAAGAAGGCTCTTTTTGATTTCCTCAAGGTGGTTGGAGACTTGAATATGCACTTGAGGAGTTGGTGAGCTTGAATTAAAGGCTTCTTGAATGCTTTGAGTGAGCTCTTGCTTAGGGCTGAAAAGTTTGCTTGAAATCCTCTTTTCAAAAATCTCTCTTCTTGATGATTTTCACTTTTTTGTCTCTTTTATAGCTTTAAGGAATGATGGAGAACAATCTGGGCTGAAATAGAGCCGTTAGACCACATTAAATGAGCATTAAAAGCACTTAAAACGGGTTAAAAACTAGCCATTGCAGAACTTTCCCGTCACAGGGGTCGACTCATGGGTCGACTCATGCTCATAGGTCGACTCATGGGTCGACCTCTGTGGAAAAACATCAGAAAACCAAAGTTCTATAAATTTGGCCTAAAAACAGCAGAGGTCGACTCATGGGTCGACTCACAGACTGTGCCAAGATTGTGTCGGCCAAAAAATCTGCGTGCCAATCAGCTTATTGTGCCATGAGTCGACTCATGGGGTCGACTCAAATTCTTCAATCATGAATATCTTTCAAAATACATGTCCAAAAACTATAAAATTTTCACCAATGGATCACAAATCTTTTGTTCTATCACTTGATGCTTTCAAATCAGGGTTTGATAAAATTATGATTTTGTCTCTGAAAAGCAATAAGTCTTTTTCAAGCGAAAATCATTAGTACCCCTTCAAATGCTTTGTAATCATCAAAATCAATCCAAGGAGCAACAATCTCTCCCTTTTTGATGATGACAAAATACTTGAGCAAAAGCATATATATGAAATATTGAGCATGAATTTCAAAGGAATGAAATGCATCATAGGTAGTTTGAAGATAAATAAAAAATTTGCTACCAATTTGAAAATTACTTATAAGTGAATTTGCTTGAAAAGAAGATTGATTCTTTGGCACGTGATATATGTGCCCATTTGCTTGTGTTGCTCATTTGCCTAACAATTTGCCTATTGCTTAATAATTTGAGAATTTGCTCATTTGCTCATTTGAAAGTTTGCTCATTTAAAAATATTTCCTTATTGGATTATGTGATTTTGGTATCAGAGCAGAATTTTTTGGTATCAGAGCAAAGCAGAAATTGCCTAAGAATTTGAAAATTTGCTCTTTGCTCATTTGAAGATATCTCATTTGCTTGTTTCTCAATTGCTTAACATTTTGAACATTTGCTCATTTGATTATTTAATTTTGGTATCAGAGCATGCCTAAGAGTTTGAAAATTTGCTCATTTGCTTAACATTTTGCTCAATTTGCTTTTGATTCTTTAATTTCTCCCCCTTTTTGACAACATCAACAAAAATTATTTACTCCCCCTTTTTTGAATATATTTTCTCTATTTCTTTCTTTTGATGGAATTAATTTTACTAATGTTACTTTTGTTTACTCCCCCTTTTACTAATGTTACTTCTTTAGCTTCCTTCTTTATTGCATGTTTCTTAGTTGCATATTGTTTTACTCCCCCTGAATACAGCAAACATAAAAGATATACCAGATATCATGGATAGCACATTGCAATTCATAGTATTTTAAGCATGCACATAATTGAAAGTAACTCAATTTGAAGGTCATTCATTGAAAGTCAAAGAGTATATATATATCATCAAAAAGTGACTGATACCACATAGTTGTTCCAATACATATATCAAAATACAAAAGTCATTCAGTCAACATCATTACATGGCCCAAAAGGTAGATCCTAGAATAAAACTAAAGACAAGACTAACTATAAGGATCTAGTAGAGATCATGACTGGATGGATCAGAGTCAGATGAATCGGAGATGGGGTGAGGAGATGAAGGATCACGACCAAGGGCTCGACCTCGACCCCGTCTGCCTCTGCCACGAGTGGAGGTGCCAGCACGAGTGGACGGGTGAGATGATCCTGAAGATTGAGAAGCAACAGACTGAACTGCAAGAGAGAGTCTGATGGTATCCAGAAGGTTCAGAGCTCTCGATATAGACTGTAGCAGTGCAGTGAACTGGGTGGATGCATGCTCACTAGAGCCTCTGATCTCTCTCCTCAGGAAATCAAATCCACTCTCCAAAACTCCTCTAAGTCTGGTTGCCTCTGTAGATAGGTCTGAGACCTCAGTGATGAACTCCTGTGGCTGTGGATGTGCTAGAGCTAACACTTGCCCCTGCAAGTCAAGTACTCTCCCAGTCAGTCTCAATATATAACCCTCAAGCTGCTGAATGCGAACTGACTGATCTGAAATCATCTGGAAGATAGTGGAGATGTGGGGGATCAAAGTCTGATCAGATACATCATGTGATGTGGATCCTTGTGCAAAAGCTGAAGTGCCCAACTATCGAGAAAGTAAGGAAGCCACATGCTGAGAGATCATCTCTATCTGGTCATCAGCCAATCTGATCTCTGAGGGATGTTCTCTGCTGTCTGGCTGCTGGACTGGAGTGTGCCTCCTAGTAGACTCTGATGGGCCAGCCTTGGGATCTGAAATGAACTGAATGTCTGGAGATGCTGCCCTGATATCATGGAGAGGTGATGAAGGACCTTCTTCATCAGCTCTGTCCTCAACTCTCTCTTCTACACCCTTAGTCCAACCAACATCAGTCCTAGTAAATCTCATGCGGTGCAGAGTATGTTGGTTGATGGTGTCAGAGTGAGAAAGCTTAGCTGCTGCCTCCCCCTCAAAACTAACTCCAAACCTCCTGAATACCAAAGTGGGGGCCATACCGAAAGGTAGATGCACCTTGGATCTATTCAGGGTTTCCCTCATAGCTTCTATCATTAATGCAGGGAGGTTTAGGGGGGTTTGGGTAATCACATGAAACATGATGCAGATGTCTCGGCCTGAGAGGAGGTCATGTCTACCACTTCTAGGGAAGAAAAGCTTTGTTACCATTTGATGTAGTATCCTCATCTCAATGGAAAAAATTTTGGCCTCTAGTTTGTTTAGGCTTTCCGAGAAGGTTCTTCCTAAAATCATATTAATTCTTTCTTCCTTGACTGAGAGTTCCATGTTTGAGTACCTCTCACAGGGTAAATGAAGAATCTCTCCCAAAAGTACAGGATCTAGACAGATATCTATACCCTTAACAGTGGATGTTACTGTTCCATTGCCATAGCTCAAGTTCAGATAAAATTTCCTAACCAAATCCACATAAGTAAGTTCTTTAAGTGAGCAGTAAAATCTCCAATCTTGATCTTTGATTTTTGAACCAATGGAGAATCCCTCTTTTTCAAAAAAATTGAAATCTATATTTTTCCTGGGTTTTTACTTTCTATCAGATAAGAAAATTTTACTGGGGCTTAATGGAGACCGAGAAGAACCTGGAGCAGATGCCGAAATAGGGATGGAAGCTAATGAGGTCTGAGAAGCCTGTCTCTTCCTGCACACGCCTTCTTCCAACTCACGGACCGACTTCCTTCTTTATGGGAGCTTCATTTTTAGAGCTATTTCCACCACCAGAGCAAGCAAGGGGTCTTGGGAGGTCAAATGTGTGAAGAGATAGAGAGATTTTAGGGGAAAGATAGGGATTTTTGGAGGAGTGAAACTCCGATTTGGAAGAGATGGGTGGAAGCTAGGGTACGCTCCAACTGCTCCAAACAAGGGATGAGATGGGGAAGAAATCGATTCCTAATGGTCGATTTAAGGTGAGAGGGGTGATGGAAGAAGAATCTTGGGGGTAGGACTTGAATTTGGAGAGGAAGAAGAAGGGGACCTAAGGTTTTGGAGGGAGGAAGAAGATGGTGGAATGGGTCGGCTCAAAGAATGGGATTTCAACAAAAAGGAAAAGAGCCCGTGGGATTTTGGCCAAAACTACAAGTTTGCCATTGGGTCGACCCTCGGGGTCGACTCATGGTTCATAAAATTTCAGAAAAAATGATGAACAATTTCTAAAAAATTCAAAACTTTAGGAGAAGGACATTTGCTCAATGATCAATTATGAGAATGATAATTTTGAGCTTTTAAGCCTAAGAGAAATGATGAGAATTGAGTTCAAAGAGTTTTTGACATTGATCCCTTGGGATCAGAGAGATATTTAAGCAGATGGATCAAGGATTCCTAGTTCTCTCCTAATTTCACAGAATCTATCTTCACTTAGGGCCTTTGTAAAGATGTCAGCTAATTATTTTTCAGTACAAATATAGTCAAAAATTATGTCTTTATTTTGAACATGTTCTCTTATAAAATGATGCCTGATTTCAATATGTTTAGACCTAGAATGCTGAATTGAATTTTTAGTAAGATTTATGGCACTAGTGTTATCACATCTTATGGGAGTTTCATTAAGTTTGATACCAAAATCTTCGAGTTGTTGCTTAATCCACAAGATTTGAGCATAACAACTTTTGGCTACAATGTATTCGGCCTCGGCCGTAGACAGTGCTACCGAATTTTGTTTCTTGCTAAACCAGAAGATTAGGTTAACTCCAAGAAATTGGCAAGTTCCACTTGTGCTTTTTCTATCTAATCTACATCTAGCAAAATCAGCATCTGAATATCCTATTAAATCAATTAATGAGTCCTTAGAGTACCATAATCCTAGAGTTTGAGTACCATTCAAATATCTAAGGATTCTTTTAACAGCATTCAAGTGAGATTCTTTAGGATTAGATTGAAATCGAACACAAAGATAAACACTAAACATGATATCAGGTCTATTTGTAGTTAAATATAATAGAGAGCCAACATACCTCTAATAAATTTTAAGTCTACACTTTTACCTTCTTCATTCTTGTCAAGCTTACATGAAGGGCTCATGGGTATGCCAATTGCTTTGGAGTTCTCCATTCCAAATCTTTTGAGTAATTCCCTTGTGTACTTGCTTTGGGTGATGGAGATTTCTTCTTTTGTTTGTTTGATTTGGAGTCCAAGGAAGAATGTAAGTTCTCCCATCATGCTCATCTCGAACTCCCCCTGCATGAGCTTTGCAAAATCTTGACAAAGAGATTCATTAGTAGACCCAAAAATAATGTCATCAACATATATTTGTATAACTAATATATCATCTTGATTTCTTTTAATGAAAAGGGTTGTGTCTACATTGCCTCTTGAAAAACCATTATTAAGTAAAAATTTGCTTAGCCTTTCATACCAAGCCCTGGGTGCTTGTTTCAAACCATATAGAGCTTTATTTAATTTAAAAATATGATTAGGAAAAGCATGATTTTCAAAATCTGGGGGTTGTTCTACAAAGACTTCTTTAGCAATATATCCATTCAAAAAGGCACTTTTGACATCCATTTGAAATAATTTAAATTTCATAAAGCAAGCATATGCAAGTAGAAGTCTAATTGCCTCTAATCTAGCAACAGGTGCAAAGATCTCATCAAAATCAATTCCTTCTTCTTGATTATAACCTTTAGCAACCAATCTTGCTTTATTTCTTATTATATTTCCATGTTCATCTAATTTATTCTTAAAAACCTATTTTGTGCCAATTATTGAATAATTTTTAGGTCTTGATACTAAAGTCCATATATTATTTCTTTCAAATTGATTAAGTTCTTCTTGCATTGAATTAATCCAATTATAATCTTTTTTAGCTTCTTCAATAGTTTTAGGTTCAAGATGAGAGACAAAAATAAAATGATTGAATGCATCTTTAAGTGAAGAACGAGTTCTTACCCTATGCATAGGATCACCAATAATTAGTTCCTTAGGGTGATTGTGAACATACCTTCATTCTTTGGGTAGGTCATTTGTACCTTGAGGTTGTTCTTCACCTCCCTCATCCTATTTGTCTTCATGTTCCTCATCATCTTGAAATGTTGAATCTTTCAGAGTGATCTCCTTCATTCCTTCTATAAGAGGATCTGCATCATCAACACCTTCATTCTTTCTTGAAAGAAGATCGTTAGTTTCATCAAAGACAACATGTATTGACTCCTCTACTACTAAGGTTCTTTTGTTGAAAACTCTAAAAACTTTACTAGATGAGGAGTAACCAAGAAAGATTGCTTCATCGAATTTTGTATCAAATTTTTCAAGTCTTTCTTTACCATTATTTAACATAAAACATTGGCAACCAAAAACATGAAAATATGCAATATTAGGTTTTCTTCCTTTCCAAAGCTCATAGGGTTTTTTTTTTAAAATTTGTCTAATCAAGGCACGATTTAAAATGTAACATGCTGTGTTAATAGCTTCCGCCCAAAAGTATCTTGGAAGGTTGCTTTCACATAGCATGGTACGGGAAATTTCTTCTAGGATTCTATTTTTTCTTTCTACTACCCCATTTTGTTGGGGTGTCTTAGGTGCTGAAAAATTGTGACATATTCCTTTTTCATCACAAAATTTTTTAAATTCTTGATTTTCAAATTCGATTCCATGATCACTTCGAATATTTTGAATTGAAAATCTTTTCTCATTAGTGATTTTTCGGTAAAATTTAGAGAAAACTTGAAAGGTTTCATCTTTGTGTGCCAAAAAGAAAACCCATGTAAAATGAAAAAAATCATCAATAATTATAAAATCATATCGTTTTTCTCCTAGACTAGTAGTTCTAGTAGGTCCAAATAAATCCATGTGCAATAGCTCTAAAGGTCTAGAGGTTGAAACAATATTTTTAGATTTAAATGAAACTCTTGTTTGTTTACCTAGTTGGCATGCATCACAGATTCTATCCTTTTCAAAATTTAATTTTGGCAAACCGAGAACCAATTCCTTCTTAATTAATTTTGAAAGTGAATGCATGCTAATATGTGCAAGTCTACGATGCCAAAGCCAACTAGTCTCATTAATCTTGGCATTTAAGGATACTAGGCATTGCATGTTTATCTTGGATAGATCATTCAAATCTACCATATAAATATTACCATGTCTATATCCAATAAATTTGATGCCTTCATTAATAGGACTAGTTACAATGCAAACAGAAGATTCAAAAATAACTTTATATCCTTTATCACAAAATTGACTAATGCTTAGTAAATTATGCTTTAAACCATCTACTAACAAAATATTTTCAATGTATTTGGAGGGAGTGATACCAATGTTACCTATACCAATGATTTTTTCTTTACCATTGTCTCCAAAGGTGACCATCCCTCCATTCTTAGCATCAAGTGTGATGAATTGGGATTCATCACCAGTCATGTATCTCGAGCATCTGCTATCAAGATACCATTTTCTGTTTCCTCCTTGGGATGCTAGACACACCTACAGGCAAAAGTCAAGTTTTTGTTTTAGGTATCCAAGCTTTCTTGGGTCCTTTTTGGTTTGTCATAATGGCTCCTTTTGGAACCTATATTTTCTTTACATTTGAGTTTACAGATTTGTTAGAGAAGCAAGTGTATGACTTGTGTCCTACTCTACCACATTTGAAGCAAGTAATATTAGAAAACTTGTTACTTGAAGAGTTTACATAGATATTTTTTAGATACTTTTATTTCTTCAAGGGGTTATAGCCAAGTCCAGCCTTATCATACACAGCCTTTTGATTTTCAAGAATCATATTAAGTTTATTAGAACTCAAGTTAAATTTTTCAACTATCGATTTTAGCTTGGCAATTTCATTCTTTAAATTTTGATTTTCTTGAAACAGGATAGATTTTTTAATTGAAATGCTTTCATTCTGTTTCAGTAAAGATTGATTTTTTAATTTTAGATCTTTATTCTTTATCTCTAGTTTCTTCAGTTCATCAATTAAATCATAAAAAGCTTCATGAAGTTCTTCAAATGTAAAGTCTCTAGGAGTTTCAGAAATTACCTCATTTTCATGTACCATAAGGCACAAGTTGGCTTGTTCAGTTGAGTCTTCCTCTTCGGAGCTTGAGTCATCACTCCCACTCCAAGTAGCCATCATGGCCTTCTTCTTGTACTTCTTGGGACCCTTCTTCAATTGTGGGCATTCGGACTTGAAATGTCCCGATTTTTTGCATTCATAGCAGATAAAGGGTTGGTCTTTGTCCTTTTCTTTGCTCTGTTCTCCTTTTATGAGTGGCCTCTTCCTCATTCCTTGTTTCTTTTTTCTCAAAAACTTCTTGAACCTTCTGGTAATGAGTGCCATCTCTTCATTCTGCTCTTCATTTTTGGTGTCATCAGTTTCTTCATCTGGTTGAGCTGTGGATTTGAGGACGATTGTTCTCTTCTTTTTGACTTCTTCCTCTTGATGTTGTTTCATGCTCAGCTCATGTGTCATCAATGATCCAAGAAGCTCTTCTAAGGGTAGTATGTTTAGATCTTTGGTTTTTTGGATAGCGGTCACTTTGGCTTCCCAAGTTCTTGGTAAGGACCTGAGAATCTTTCTTACAAGCTCATTGTTAGAATAGGACTTACCAAGACTCTTTAAACCATTTATAATATCAGTAAAGCGAGTAAACATTTCAGTTATAGACTCATCATGCTTCATTTTAAATAATTCATATTTATGCATGAGCATGTTAATTTTGGACTCTTTTACTTGATTAGTTCCTTCATGGGTTACTTCTAATCTGTCCCATATTTCTTTAGCAGACAAGCAAGTTGAAATGCGATTAAATTCATTTGCATCAAGAGCACAATACAAGACATTCATAGCTTTAGCATTTAGTTGGGCCATTTTCTTATCAACCTCATCCCACTCTTT
Source organism: Elaeis guineensis (assembly GCF_000442705.2). Lineage (NCBI taxonomy): Eukaryota > Viridiplantae > Streptophyta > Magnoliopsida > Arecales > Arecaceae > Elaeis > Elaeis guineensis. Next base: position 41,352,738 of record NC_026006.2, on the reverse strand, counting down.
TTTGGGTTTGGCTGATTCCACACCATCAATAATTTTAGTGGGTGTGTGAAGGCCGTTTACTATGATACTCCACATATCATAGTCGAGTGCTTGAATGAAGATTTTCATCCGAGCTTTTCAATAGGTATAATTAGACCCATTGAAAAGTGGAGGTCGGTTAGTGGACTGCCCCTCGGCTAGAGAAGTGCCAACTTAAGTTGCCATAGATCTTTAGCTCTTTGATTGGTTAGATCAAAGTAGGGCTAGAGCACCAGGCACTGATACCACTTGTTGCCCAGTTATGCAACCCAAGAGGAGGGGGGGTGAATTAGGTTTCTAAAAATTTTAAACTTAACTTATGTCTTATGATAAATGTTTAACAATAGCTAAATAAATAAGGAGAGTATAGTTGATTCAAGGCTAATGGTTGAATGCAAGAATGCAAGAGAATAAAGAAGTTCTAAAGAAGAGCAATTAGGCACAACACAAACAAAAAGATTTATAGTGGTTCGGTGCCAACCTTGCACCTACATCCACTCCCCAAGCTCCTACTTGGAAATTTCAATCCACTAACTTGTATTCAACCTGAATACACACGTCAGAAACTCCGACTCTAGCTATCCCAAGCTAGTCCACTTGTTTCTCGGGTACAAGCCAACCCAATACACTCCGATTCAAGATTCGGATCAACCTTTCCTTGTTTTGGAACCCTTTCAAAACAAAAATAATAACTTAAATAAAGTATAACAATCAATAGCTCAGAAAATATAAAAGAAGCTCCTTTAATGAGCGAATGAGACTTTAAATACACTTTACTCAAAGAGAAGAAGGCTCTTTTTGATTTTCTCAAGGTGGTTGGAGACTTGAATGTGCACTTGAGGAGTTAGTGAGCTTGAATTAAAGGCTTCTTGAATACTTTGAGTGAGCTCTTGCTTAGGGCTGAAAAGTTTGCTTGAAATTTTCTTTTCAAAAATCTCTCTTCTCGATAATTCTCACTTTTTTATCCCTTTTATAGCTTTAAGGAATGGTGGAGAACAATCTGGGCTGAAATAGAGCCATTAGATCATATTAAATGAGCATTAAAAGTACTTAAAATGGGTTAAAAACTAGCTGTTGTGGAACTTTTCCATCACATGGGTCGACTCATGGGTCGACTCATGCTCATGGGTCGACCTCTATGGAAAAACATCAGAAAACCAAGGTTCTGTAAATTTGACCTAAAAACAGCAGAGGTCGACTCATGGGTCGACTCATGCCTGGGGGTCGACCCATGGGGTTGACTCACAGACTGTGCCAAGACTGTGCCGGCCAAAAAATCTGCATGCCAATCAGCTCATTGTGCCATGAGTCGACTCATGGGGTCGACTCAAATTCTTCAATCATGAATATCTTTCAAAATACATATCTAAAAACTATAAAATTTTCATCAATGGATCACAAATCTTTTGTTCTATCACTTGATGCTTTCAAATCAGGATTTGGTAAAATTATGATTTTGCCCCTGAAAAGCAATAAGTCTTTTTCAAGTGAAAATCATTAGTACCCCTTCAAATACTTTTTAATCATCAAAATCAATCCAAGGAGCAACAATCTCTAACTTATTTTAATTCTTGTGGTAGATCTAATGGTTAAATCTAGAATTTCAGTATCGATGAGATCGATGTGATTTTTCTTTCAGATCTAAAACATATAATTTTTATATCAAAGATTCTGGTGTGGTAGTTTAAGATTAGATCTTATACATGTGATTAAGATTAAATTATTTAATCTATTATTTTTACTGCATAAAATTTTAAAATTATATGTATTGCACTACCGCACAAATTTCCTTCAAACTCTTCTCTTTTATTTTCTCTCTACCCTGAATGTTAGAGTCAAACCCTAGAACCCTAGGTTTCAATCACCCAAAGAGGAGATCGGCTCACATCTTTCTCTCACACCATGAAGTCCATGCCCCAACTTCCCATTGTGAAACCTCTTTTAGATCTCTTTCTCATGCATGCCAAAAGAAAAAACTCCTTTTTTTTTTGGCGTCCATATGTGGTTAGGGTTTTTAAGAGTCTAAGAGAGGTTGGACTCTAGCTTGAGTTATCGCCCCCACTCATAAAACTCATGCCAAATTATTGCAATGCCACATCCATCTTTCTTTCTCATGATAAATTAGATTTTCATCTGATTTTCCACACCACACATTCCTCCTTTTGTCGCATAAAATAAAAGGAATACAAGGCATGGCGTGAAGGTGGTTGGGATGAGATCCAATCTCATCTTGATAAGGATTTATATTTAAAATCAAATATCAATCTTTTCCTTATCAAAACCCAACCATATGTAGCATTAAGAGGAAGGGGCACTTCTATTTTTGGTGTGAGATATCTCATGCACAAAATAAGAATGCATGAAGAAGAGGTTAGGCATGAAGAATTTTAGGTGCAAGGAAGAAAGAGTCCCAATCAACTGGGTCTCTTAATGGTTTCCAATTTTGGTCCAAAACCAAATCAAATATGGTTAGACCTAAATAGATGGATAAAACCCAATCTAATTAGGTTCATAAATTCTTTATCAAATCTTAATCTAATTAGAAAGTGATTGAATCAAAATTCTGATTAAATCAGAGATAATTCTTTCTTAGCGATTAGGTCATCTCATAACCTAATTGGGTCCAATCTAATTGAATCAAATTCAGTTAGACTTGATCCAAACTTCTTTGCTCAATCAAATTAAGTTAATCAATAATCTAATTACTATTTAGTTCTCTATTAATTTACTAACACTTAACGAATAAATTTATTATAACTTTTGTATAAGATTAATCATCAATCAAATTGATGATTAAATCCTTAAATAATTCTCAATCGTTGATCAGCCACATGATCAGTTAGAAATTTTTTTTGAGTGTAACCCCATAGGTTCGAACCTGAGCTGATAGTATAAAAATAAATTTTTGAACTAATCGATGTAACCATCTAACAATGGGACCCGATATCTAGATAGGTTGAATGATTTCAAAACAACATTCAAGAACCTACTAGAGTATGGTTATCGTATAATTTATTCTTTTGATCTTAATGCTTAAGAAGACCTAGGATTTAACTGTCAATCTTGAAATAATCATCTATATTATTTTAATCTTTTAAATCCATCATATAAATTATCTGAACTCAAATTCTATTAAATTTAAATACAGTGATGCATTAACTTTTACTTATTCGGAGGGGTCAATCCCTTCTTAACTCACACACCGACTTAACAAATATTTGATTGTGCCCAAAAATCTTCCATCATCAAATTAAAAATTTAAATAGTCCGACACAAAAGCATAGTGAGTTGCTTATAAGTCATCATGGTGATCTCAGATTGTAGAGACACTTATATCCATATCCTTTGTGAGCTACTTTTGACAGCAGAGTACTCCATAATTAGTTACGTTCAATGATGATGTACTCCTATATTTTATCTGTATGCCATATCAGTGTCTCCATACCATTTGATTACGAGGATAATCAATGCATATGGCATACAATGATCTAAACTTGATAATTACTATCGTCCTAGTAATAGTGTATCATTTGATCGTGAACCAGTTTAAGAACTATATGATAAATCCTTCTTTATCGATCAAAGTAGTCCTAAGGACTTTATCACAACACAGGAGTTCATTAGAAGATGTAATCTTGTGATAAAAAGGCCCAATAACTTTTATTAATGATCAATTCATATACATTTATAATTAGCACAATCGTCAAACGATTGGTTTTAGGACACAATTCCTAATAACTTCCACTTGTACTAAAACCAATCAGTATAGTATCATATATCCATCTTCGATTTATCATCTAAGAACTCTTAGATACCTAGGCTTTAGTAAATAGGTTGGTCAGATTCTCCTTTCTATCAATCTTCTAAAGTTTGATGTCATCTCGATCCAAAATTTTTTGAATAAGATTGTAACGATACAAAATATTTGGTAAGCTAATGGGACTTTAGCTCCTTGACATGAGCTATGGCTCTGGTGTTGTATAGTACAGCAGGACCATCATTAGAGGGTATCACTCCTAGCTTATGAATAAACCTCTACAATCACACAGCTTTCTTGTAAGCATTGGATGCTGCAATGCATTCCACCTCGTAAATTGAATTGGCTATATTGTTCTGCTTGAAATTTTTTCAGTAGATCGCTCCATCATTTATGATAAAGATATATTCCGATATGTTCTTACTATGATTATGTCCAACTAAAAATTGGAGTCAAACTCCATAAATTTTAAATTAGATTCTCCATAATCGAGCCACTGGTCCTTATTATTTCTCAAATATTTAAGGGTGACCTTCCAGTGATTCTCATCTGAATTTTGCAGGTATCCACTCATTACCCCTAGTGATATACCATATCCGATCTTATATATAGTGTACATGATAGAATAAATTCTACTTATAAATATTTTATATACGTGGACTGAGATAGCCTAAGTAGCCTCTTAGATCTATCTCTATAGATCTTCATCCCTAGAATGAGGGATGCTTTTCCCAAGTCCTTTATAGAAAATAATGTTGACAATAAAATCTTTATTCCCTGTAATGTAAGAAATATCATTTTTGATTAAGAGAATTTTATCTACATATAAAATAAGAAATACACTCATAGAACTATTAATCTATTTGTATTTGCAGAGTTCTTTTTCATTCTCAACGAAGCCATGTGCTTTGATCACTTATCAAAATATATGTTTCAATTTCGAAATATTTAGCATTGCCATATGAGAAAATATCTCATTATAGTTAATATCATAACATTGACGATATCTCTGGGCAACCAGATGGGCTTTGTAGGTCTCTATCTTCTCGTCTGTGCCCTCTGATCCTATTGAAGATCTACTTACACCCTATGGACTTTATCCTTTCGAGTAGATCAACGAGTATCCATACATCACTGACCTTCATGGACTCCATTTCAGACTTTATGGCTCCAAGCCACTAATCAGAATCAGATCTCTGTATGGCATCCATGTAGGTAATCGAATCCTCATTATTCTCATCGAGTTCAACAAGATCATGTCTTGAACTTAAAAATCAAAGTATGTGTCCAACAGACATAGTACTCTACCAGATTTCCTTAATAATGTCTTTATAATCGATTTCGATTTTGATCTAATCAATTTTAGTTCTATGGGTTCACTAGATTATATCAGTTCTTCTATCTGTCGAACTTCATAAGTTTCACATTAGATGTATCAGTTTCTTCGTCAAGATACTTCTTTTCTAAAAAGAATGCCAAACAACTTTTGTTCTTTAGTAAGGTAGAAGTAATATCCTTTAGATTCTTTGAGATATCCTATAAAATAATATTTATAGGATCAGAATCTAAGCTAATCGATCTACAAATGCTTGACATAAATCAAACATTCCCAAATCCTAAAGTAAGAGAGTATTGGCTTACATCAAGTCCATATCTCATATGGTGTCTTTGCGATTGATTTGTTCAGAATCCAGTTGAGAACATAACAAGTAGTCTCAAGAGCATAATCCTAAAAAGAGATTGACAGTCTTGTAAATCCTATTATGGATCAATCTATGTCTAACAAAGTCGATTTCAATAAGAAAGAATCCTATTCTCTTCTAGATATATCAAAAATTCACTGAAAAGATATTCTCTTCCTTGGTCTAACCGAAGAGTTTTAATGCTTTTCTCAATTTATTTCTCTCTCTTATTATGGAATCATTTGAATATTTTAAATAATCTAAATTTATGATAAATATGTTTGTAGATCCAATACATCGATATGTATCAAACTCAGAACATCATTAGCTTGTTCATCTTTTTCAACAAAAGGTGATTTGATCATTTTATCAAGGAGATAGGATTGACAGGTTGACAATGATTCACAATCATTAACTTTGAAAATTATCTCTTGTTGATCCTATTCTTGTTTATATGACCGTGCCTAAAATACCAAAGGTAGGTTTTCATGATATTATCTATTCTATGATATTTTTTTATTATGTACAATATCCTAATAAGCTGTGACTATTCATAAATACTATTTCTTAGTTGTTCAAGCATAATTTTGACATTATCTATGATGATATTATAAAAATCATTCTATGTTGACAATATAAATCCATCTTAGGAGCCTATAGAAATTATATTTGTCAAAATAGACAATAATGACAATCACCGAAAATGACATTATTAGAATCAAAAACTTACTTGACAATTTCTAAAATCAGAACTGGAACATGACTTCCAACTCCAACATTCAGGAATCTTTTGCTATTTCTAATCTTTCTACTAATCTGAAGTCATTGCAATAACTTATAGATATAAATTAGACTTTTGATATCCAATACCCAGGTAGTATTATCATGGATATAGAAATCACAAAGTGTTGTTACATAAGCACCATGTCCAGCAACCATTTGTTGATTTCTCTTCTTTAGCCTATTGGGTCATGAAAAACTAGATATAGAAAATAATTTATCTTCCAGTGTCCCTGCTTCTTCTAAAAGAAGCAATCTATTAGACTCGGGTTAACCTAAGACTTATTTGTCAGTTTGAGCTCCACAGCCCAAGCATGACACGCTTGCACTTACCTTTCTTTCCTTTCTCAAAAGATTGAGGCCCTACAGAAGACAAAAGAACTCCTTCAATATTTGAAATATTTTTTTTGACTGTGTTCTCAAATTTACAACTAAATTTATCATTCAATGCTATTCTCATAATATATCGCACCGTGATTCGATCATTAAGCTACTTTTGATAAGTATCTTTGATTTCATCACGTGCATTGGGCATGGAAACATTAGATGCTAGATCTGCAATCATATATAAGATCCATTCATGCTCTAAAACTATTTGTAACTTTCGATACCAACTATCAAAGTTGGGTCCTATAAGTTAGTCACTGTCAAATAGTGAATGAAGCAACATACATCTAGCCATAACTGAAAAGAAACCACAAGATCTCTATGTTTATGAATTGATTAAGCCTAAAGACTTGGACTTTAGTCTAAAGGTTGTCCCACTATTTTAGTCGAATTGGTAGCCTCTACCTCCAATTCAAAAAATTACTTTAATTCTTTAGTAGGTATTAGAATCCACACAGATTACACACGAGCCCGACTTTGGCGGCTCATCTATGTGCATCTATGGATAGATTTTTAATCAATTATTTCACCAAATAACTTCTACTAATTGATTTTGCCTTAGATTTCTAATAGTAGACTTTGGCCTCCACTGAAAGATCTGATTAGGTCCAAGTATTAACATGATCATACTCAGGATTCTAACCATAAATGATCAGGTCCGACTTTGGTTGGTCATCCTGACCACCATTAGAGAGACTCGATCGAGTCATCATATTATGAATGATAATTCCTATAGTAGATGAGCACCAGATCTTTAGATCATCCAATGATCATCTAACTTTTGGACCCATTATTATCCAACTTAATGGGAGGCTATGATCTAGTCATCACCATAACTTTTTATTTTTAGAGACCTAACAATTTTAGAAGATTTAATTAATTAAATTTATAGATGAGAAAAGACTTGATCAGTTATTTTTAATCCTCCCACTGACTTCACCAAGTCATGAAGGGATTAGAGACTAGCTGGTCAACCTGACAAGTCGTAAAATTTTTCCACTGACTTCACCAAGTCATGAAAGAGAATACAGATAAGTCAAACTAGGGGCACCTAAATCAATTATACTAATTTTCTAGTTAGCATGGGTCAACCCAAATCACTAAGCAATCTGATCAAAATATGATTCACCATGTTGGCCAGGTAAGTGGGATCGATGGGAGGGATATGCCATTAACTCACCATAGACTTAATCTATGCAAGTAGCTCCAATTAATGACCACCGATCAAGATTGTCAAACTTATCTTAGATACCAACTGGTTAATTAATTTTAATTTGATCAGTTTATAGACTTGGTTCGATCGTTGAGCTAAAATCAAGGTTTATTTGGTCTAATCAAAGATATGAACTTGACCAACTACAACTATTGCATTTAATCAAGAGCCTCTTTGACTTAATCTAAATCAACTTTTGGTTAGATTTGATCAACTATTCTTTTAGTCCATTAAATCTTTGATTCTAATCTTAGGTTTAACCCAGTTAAAAGAATCTGATCTGAGCTAACCCATGTCCCATATTTTACGCGATGTCATTAGATCTTAAATTCACAATTCTAGATCTAAGGATTCATCTCTTAATTCTCAATTAAGTATAGCATTAATATGGATTAAAATTTTTAATTGAAACCATTTCAATTAGTAAACTCTTTTATAATTTATAAACTTCTTTACATTGATTTTATGCATAAATATTTAGTTCTAAAAATTAAGTCGGCTCACCTCTGGATTGAGCCAACTCACAATAGTAGGTCGACTAAATTCTAAACTTAGTCAGCTCATTGAGATAAATAATGATATTTACTTTCTACCTTTGTAAACTGGGTCAGCTTAGTATGAATTTGAGCTGGCCAACCAAGTTATTGGGTTGACTCATATCAAAACTAAGTCGACTCAGCAGGCAGAAACAACAACACTTTATATAATTTTTAGATCTAAATAATTTTACATAAATAAAAATAAAATCAATCATAAATTAATTTTAGATCTCATCTAAATTTATTTATGACTCTAGATTTTATTTTTTATAATTAAAATAATTTAATCATATAAATTAGATGTTATTACTTTTCGTACAATTTGTATCACATACAATAATCCTAATGTTTCAATTCTAGAATTTTATAGAAAAATAAATTTTTTTCCTTTTGTGGTTCATTTTCATGAACAAATAGCACCCTTACATGCCATAAGAGATCCCCATGAAATGGGAGGAGAGGGTCTTAAGATCCTACTTTCTCCTATGATCGGACGGCTAAGAATGTCCAATTGGATTACTTGACTACTAGGTATCTAATCAAATCATATCATATATGAGAAAATTTAGATCAAATCTAAATTATATCAGATCTTATTTCAATATTAGATCATATCTAAATCAGATAAAAAATATTACATGCATTAAATAAAATTAGATTTTATCAAAGATCAGCATAAACTAGGACAATCTTTTCACTGCAAGAGATAAATCCTACAGCAGGACAACCTTATTTTAGTTTATATAATCAATCAATAATTAAATTTAAATCTAAGATATCACATATCATATCTAAATTAAATTAAATTTTAGATCTAATATGTACATATAATTTGTCATAAAGAACTTAGGCTCTAATACCACTGTTGAAAATGTAGGTGATTTCATGCACATATTTCAAAAATTTTTGAAATAAATCATAGTGGAAAGCAACTAGATTAATCTTATTAATCTAATATTCATATGATCTGATCAATAAATTAATCTATTCTAGGATCTATGATATAATATATGGCATATAAAATCTGAAAATCAAAAAATAAAATCTGCATGCATAGATGTAATCAGTAGACCAAATCTACTTTTAATCTGAGTTCAAAACTCAATAATATCTGAGTATGGATCGATGATCGTCACTTCTGATAAATATGGTAAAGAAGTTTTCATTGGTTGCTTGTGGTCATAGTGTATCCATCTCTACGGATGGTCCACTCAAAGCTTCAATTTGATCGATCTCTCCGGAAGTGCTAGCTCACGTGAATACCACCTTATTGGTGGATCTAGATCCTTCCTTCAAATCTCTTGAACCTTTCTAGAGGTTGAAGAAGGACATCTGAGGAGGAATTAAAGGATGTGGAAGAAGAAGAACACAGGAGAACTCTTCTCTTTTATTTTCTCTCCACCCTGAATCCTAGAGTCAAACCCCAAAACCCTAGGTTTCAATCACCGAAAGAGAAGACTGGCTCTCCTCTTTCTCTCACACCATGAAGTCCATGCCCCAACTTCCCATTGTGAAATCTCTTTCAGATCTCTCTTTTACACACATCAAAAGAAAAAACTCTTTTTTTTTTGGCATCCATAAGTGGTTAGGGTTTGAAGAGTCCAAGAGAGGTTGGACTCCAGCTTGAGTTGCCACCCCCACTCATAAAACTCACACCAAAATATTGCGATGCCTCATCCATCTTTCTTTCTCATAATAAATCAGATTTTCATCTGATTTCTCATGCCACACATTCCTCCTTTTGTCTCACAAAATAGAAGGAATATAAGGCATGGCATGAAGGTGGTTGGGATGAGATCCAATCTCATCTTGATAAGGAGTTATAATTGAAATCAAATCTCAAACGTTGTCTTATCAAAACCCATTCATATGTGGCATTAAGAGGAAGGGGCACTTCTACTTTTGGCATCAGATAGCTCATGCACAAAATAAGAACACATGAAGAAGAGGTTAGGCATGGAGATTTTTAGGTGCAAGGAAGAAAGAGAGTCCCAGTCAATTGGGTCTCTTAATGGTTTCCAATTTTGGTCCAAAACCAGATCAAATATGGTTAGATCTAAATAGATAGATAAAAATCAATCTAATTAGGTTTATGAATCCTTTATCAAATTGTAATCCAATTAAGAATTGATTGAATCAAAATTATGATCAAATCAGAGATAATTCTTTCTTAGCGATTGGTCATCTCATAACCTAATCGGATCAAACCTAATTGAATCAAATTCAATTAGACTTGATCTAAATCTTTTTGCTTAATCAAATTAAGCTAATTAGCAATCTAATTGTTAATTAATCCTCTATTAATTTACTAAAACTTAGCAAATAAATTTATTGTAACTTTTGCATAAGGTTAACCATCAATTGAATTGATGATTAAATCTTTGAATGATTCTCAATCATTGATCAGCCATATGATTAGTCAAAATTTTTTTTTTAAATATGACCCTATAGATTTGAACCTAAGCTGGTAGTATAGGAATAAATTTTTGAATTAATCGATGTAACTATCTAGCAATAGGATCCAACATCCGAAGAGGTCAAATTATTGCAACGCAACATTCAAGAACCTACTGGTGTATAGTTAAGATATAATTCATCCCTTTAATCCTAATGCTCAAAGAGATCTAGGGTTTAACTATCAATCTTAGAATAGTCATCCATATTATATTTCAATCTTTCAAATTCATCACATGGATTATCCGAGCCTAGTTTTTACTAAATTAAAATACAGTGATGCATTAACTCCTACTTATTTTGAGGTATCAATCTCTTTTTGACTCACATACTGACTTAACAAGTACTTGACTGTACTCAAAAATCTTTCATCACTAAATTAAAAATTTAGCTAGTCTGACACCAAAGCACAGTGAGTTACTTGCAAGTCACAGTGGTGATCTCAGATCATAAGGACACTTATACCCATATACTTCATGAGCTACTCTTGATAGCAGAGTACTCCGCAGTTGGTCACATTCAATGATGATGTACTCTTGCATCTCATCTGCATATCATACCAGTATCTCCACACTATTTGATTATGAGGACAACCAATGCATATGGTACATAATGACCAAAACTTGATAATTGCTATTGTCCTAATAATAACGTATCATTTGATCATAAATTAGTTTAAGGATTATGCAATAAATTCTTCTTTATCAATCAAAATAGTCCTAAGGACTTCATCATAATACCAGAGTTTATTAGAAGATGTAACCTTATGATGAAAAGATCAAATAACTTTTATTAATGATCCATTCATATACATTTATAATTAGCACAATCATCAAATAATTAATTTTAAGACATAATTCTCAACAAGTTGAACCCAATTTCTTTTTAGATTTAAATTATTTATTTAAAAAAATTAATTTAAGTTAATTATCTATTAAGAATCTAAATGAATTAGATTCATTGGGCACCAAATATTGGGTGCCTAGAATTTTGGATCATGTAAATTAGGGGTCCAATCTCCTAGTCAATTTCTTGATTTAATTGGATGGGGTGCCACTTGATTTGATCAAGTGTGGGCATGCCCACTTGATAGAAGCATGAAAGACAAGGGAGAGGCACACCTCCTCCTCTGGTTGGTGTGTGAGAGAAAGCCCTAGAGGACACCAACTCCTTGGTTCACTTGGGCATGGTCAAAGCATAAGGAAAATAAGGAGTCCTAATGCGATTAGGACTCATATTAAATGGCTAATTTAGTTTTGGTTAGGACTCCAATTACTCCTTTATTTAAGAGGCCCTCCCTTAAGTATTTTACATCAGATTTTCAGAAAGCTCCAAGCCTCCCAAACAGCCCCATGCCCTCCTTTCTTCTCCCTTTGGTTCACACATCAAGAAGCTTGGACATCCACTATCATCCAACACCCAACAAGCTTGGGCATCTCCTCTTTCTTGCTGATTGTTCGTCTTGGTTGCTTCAAGGATCAAGAAAAGAAAGATCAAGAAGAAGAAGAGGAAAGGAAGATCAAAGAGAGATCAAGAGTTGATCAAAAGATCCAAGTTTGATTTAGATTCGTAGGGAGATCATTCTTGGAGAAGAAAGATCTACACTAAAGAGGATCAATCCAGGCTAATCTTGAGTGGATACTTGTAGAAACCAGATATTTATGTGGTTAAGAAAGAATCTATCTTCTTCTAGGTCTAGATTCAAAGAAAAGATTAGTGAAATAGGTATATGATTCGATCACATATTTAATTTCAACATAAAATCAGCATGTGTTAATTTTTGTATATGAACTAGATCCTATGTGCTTTGTTCTTATGCATGCATGTTCTAGATTAAAATTTTTTTATTTTTTATTTTACTATATTATTTAAAAAAAGTTTTTGAAATCCACATGTATATGCACCATACGAAATTCCAATATTGGTATCAAAGCCATGGATTTCATATGCATGAGATTGATATATATGTTTTGAAAAGAATTTCAAAATCTGATTTTTCCTAATACATGAGATGTATGGATGTTTAATTGAAATTTAAAAATTATTTTAGATCTGATTTCTTATTCATATATATGATACATGAAGGCATGTGTAGATCTAAAAATTATTCTAGATCATTTTTTAATTCATATATATGATATATAGATTCATGTATAAATCTAAAAATCAATTTAGACCTAATTTATGATTCATATATAAGATATATGATTGCATATTAAGGTCTTAAAATTAGTTTAAATTTTGATTTATGAATTATATATGAGATATATGATATCTTGTTAAGATTTGAATTTTAATTTAGATTTAATTTTTGATTGCATATATATGATATATGTTTGTATGTTGAATCTAAAAATTAGTTTCGAGATTGAAAACTTATTTTTTATGCAAAAAATTTAGATCTAAAATTTATGTTTGTGCATAAGGGTTTGCTCATGGGTAGATCAAATTAGGTCACGTAATTAGATTACACCTAAGATTTTAATTTAAACATAATGGGTCTAAATCGATTTAGTAATTGATCAAACTGAGTCAAATATTTATTAAGATTAGATCAATTGAGCTTTAGATTATATAATTATTGTTGATTGAGTCGATTAAATCTCATATGTAGAATTGATTAACTTAAGGATCTAATTTGGCTTGATGGCTTGAGCCTTATTCACTTAAGCGAACCTATTTGGACTAATTGATCTATTGGTATCTAAGATAAGTAATTAAGAGATGGTTACTTAATTAGGACCCTTGATCTATCAAGGGGGAGCCTTCCATTGATTTCTACTTACCTGATAAATTTAAAAGATTGAGTCTTGAATGTGGTTGCTTGACCATCTAGTTTAGCCTATGCTAATTAGATCAGTCATTCGATGACTAATTAGATGAGACCTAAACCTAATCTCTTTATAAATATTAAGTTTAGAGGTCTTCCATCATTATTGATGTGCGGGCAAGCTACTGGAATTGATTATTCTCGACTGGTCACGGTAGTTTAGTTGCACCAAAACACACAACCACTCTATTAGCAAAGAGTTGCTTCATGATAGAAATGGGATTGGACCCAATAACTATTAAGTGAGGAACCCAATGATGGCTTTGTACTTGCTTGTGAATGGTGGTAGGGCTTAACTAAGGAGTATGGTCAATAACTGTTAGATGAGCCTATATAACTTAGAGACTAAATTACTGCAACATGCTTAGAGAAGCATCTGGATAAGAAGTTGTCCATGCATCAGTATACATATTATCAATAACTGTTAGATGAGGTGCACAACATCGGTGGGATCGCAATATCCATTAGAAATCCAGTTGTCACATTAGGATTTCACTTCTCCATTCGGAGAGTATAGGGATCCAAAAAAAATAGTGAGAATATATTTGTTTCTTAAAGTCCCTAGAGTAAATATAAAACTTAAGTACAAATATATAACTTGAATCTCTACTCTTGCAATTAAACTATATCAACTTTGAATCCTCTAGCCCACATCTTTGAATCCAATCGTTTGACCGAAATCAATTTTAAAGACTAGCTCAGAAACTTCAAGATTATCTTGATATCTAAAAAATTAGGACATGTACTTGACCAGGACCCTCCAGTCTTATCAAACCATCTTAGTGCTGAGCTGGGAGCAGTATTTGATAAATGGATGGATGATGATAGTTGGGTTAAGTGGTATGTACTGACTTCTATGTCAAATGAGTTGCAGAGCTAGTATAAGCATATGCCTACTGCCAAGGTCATGATCACTTACCTGCAAGAGTTGTATGGTGAGCAGAGCTGCACTACGCATTTTGAGATCTCCAAAAGACTCTTCAACATGAAGATGCATGAAGAGCAGTCGGTCCATGAATATTATATGACAATGATCAAGGACCTTGAGGAGCTCAGGCTAAATATACCAAGAAAATTACAAGTAGATTTGATCCTGCAATCCCTTACAAGTTTATATAGTCAATTTATTATAAATCTTCATATGAACAAATTGGACTGCACTATACTCAAATTGATCAACATGATGGTCACTGCTGAGAGAATCTTGAAAAGTTCAAGGGGCGCTATTTTTGCAGTGGAGTGGATTTCTTCATCCAAGAGAAAGTCTGATTGAAAGAAGAAAAATAAACCCATGAAGAAACAAAAGAGAACAAGTCAAAAAAGGTTGCTTCGAAGAAGGCTATGGTAAAAAGAAAGTGTTTTCACTATGATGCTGATGGCCATTGGAGGAGGAACTATCTATTCTATCTGAAAAGCTTGAAGACAAAGAAGGATGACACACCTTTGAAAGATATGTCAAGTTTGCTCATAATTGAATCTAACCTAATGATTTTTTCTACTTTTAGTTGGGTAATGGACTTTAGTTCGAGTGATCATATATATACTTCAATGCAGGGTCTAATAAAAAGTAGGAGGTTAAGGAAAGATGACATGATCTTTCAGATCGATAATAAAGCAAAGGTTGCTGTAGAAGCCGTTGGAATCTATCCTCTTTGATTACTGTCAGAGTTTAGATTAGATTTAAAAGACTATTATTTTGTATCTATAGCTAGTCAAAATTTAATTTTCGTATCTGTGCTAGCACAGGAGGAATTTGATTTTAATTTTAATAAAGATTTTTATTCCATATATTTGCAAAATAAATTAGTTGCATGTGGTCTTTTAATTGATAGTCTTTATCACTTGCATGTTGATACGAATATAAATATAAATGAGCAAGTAGTGAGTGCCATAGATCAAAAGAAACTCAAAGATGAAATTAACCAGAAGTATCCATGATACCCTAGGCTTAGACATATTGGAGAGGATAGGATAAACAAACTGAAAAAGATGGGACTCTTGACTTTTTTGATTCTAAGTTATACTTAGTTTGTAAATCTTGCCTTCAAAAAAAAATGGCCAAGTTGCTCTTTGTGGGATATGGGGAAAGGGCCACTGAGATACTTGCCCTGATACACACCGATGTGTATGGGTCATTTAATGTGTAAGTTAGGAATAGTTATAACTACTTCATTATCTTTACTAATGATTTATCATGGTACAGATATGTATTTTTGATGAGACACAAGTCTGAAGTCTTTAAAAGATTCAAAAAATTTAGAAACATAGTAGAAAAATAAATGGGCAAATTCATTAAGATTCTTTGATCTGATCAAGAAGAAAAATATCTTAGTCATAAATTTTTGAGATATCTTAAGAACAATGGTATAGTCTCTTAATGGACCCCTTCTGAAACCCCTCAACTCAAAGGGGTATCTGAAAAGAGAAATTGGATTCTATTAGATATGGTCAGGTTCATGATGAACTTCACTGATTTATCCTTATATCTTTGGGGACATACTTATTGGTGAACATAGACGATTTCATGCATGTAGTTTAAAATTTTTTTGAATAAATTACAGTGAAAGATAATTAGATTAATCAAATTAATCTAATATGCACATGATCAAATCATCAAATCAACCTACTTTAGGATTCATGACATGATATGTTGCATATAAAATCTAAAAAATAATAAAGATAAAATCAGCATGCATGCATGTGAGCAGTAGATCACATCTACTTCTAATTTGAGTTCAGAACTTGATATCTGAGTACAGATCGATGATCACTGCTACTGAAAGAAATAGTAGAGAAAATCTTCGTTGGTTGCTCACAGTCGCACATACATCCGACCTCTATAAAAAATCCACTCGAAGCTCCGATCTGATCGATCTTCTCGAGAGTACTAGCTCGTGTGAAGATCTTCTTCTTGGCTGATCTGGATTTTTTCTTCAAATCTTTGAAATCTTTTCAGAGATTGAAGATGGACTTCTAGAAGAGGTGGAAGAAATATGGAGAGTAAAATAATTTTTTTCTTATTTTCCTTTCTTCCCAAATCCTGAGGATCAAAATCTTAGAAACCTAATTTTTGCACACACACCAAAAGAAGAGGACTCTCCTCTTCTT
The DNA here is from genome assembly GCF_000442705.2 of Elaeis guineensis. Classification (NCBI taxonomy): domain Eukaryota; kingdom Viridiplantae; phylum Streptophyta; class Magnoliopsida; order Arecales; family Arecaceae; genus Elaeis; species Elaeis guineensis. The sequence continues at coordinate 41,335,970 of NC_026006.2, read as the reverse complement.
TCATGCTATGAAACCATATCCAAACTTCCCTTCACATGAATATCTCTCTTCTTTTTCTCTTACACATACAAAACAAAAATAAAAACTCCATTATGTAAGAAATAAGGGTGAAGAGTCCTAGAGATCATGGACTCTTACAAGATGTTGCCTCCCTTTACAATTCCACATCCCAAAACATTCCAAAAAAATATGGAACATCTCTTCTTATATTTTTTCATAGTAAATCAGTTCTCTTGTTGATTTTATATAAAAAATCTCCTCAAAATATTGCACATATAAGGAGAAAAAAATAAGTTGGCGTGGAGAGATTGATTTGGATAAGAACAGATTCTACTGATAAAGAATATTTTGAAATCTAATTTTAAAATCTTTCTTTTATCAAAACCATATTATATTTGGATGTAATATAGAGAGGGAGAAGAACTCTTTGGCATGAAAAAATCTCATACAAAAATTATTTGTGCGTAGAGATAGATGGTGTGCAAAATGGGTTGGTGCAAGGGAGAAAAGTCCAATTCCAATAAGGACTCTTAATTTCTTTATTTGAATCCAAACCAAATCACATCTGGTTTAGCCCAAATAAAATATATAAAATCTAATCTAATTAGATTCATAAATTTTTAATTAAATTTTAATAAAATTAAAAATTGATTGAACCAAAGTTCTGATCAACTTAGGGATAAATCTTTCTTAGTGATTAGGTCATCTCATAACCTAATTGGATCAAATCTAATTGAATCTAATGCAATTAGATTTTATTTAGTCCTCTTTGCTCAATCAAATTGAGCTAATTAGAAATCTAATTGTTAATTAATCTTCTATTAATTTATTAATACTTGATGAATTTATTTATTGTAACTTTTGTATAAGATTAACCATCAATCGAATTGACGATTAAGTCTTTGAATGATTCTCAATCGTTGATCAGCCACATGATCTGTCAGAAACTTTTTTTGAGTATGATCCCATAGGTTCGAACACAAATTGATAGCATAGGAATAACTTTCTAAACCAGTCAATGTGACCATCTAGCAATGGTGACCTAACATCCGGATAGATCGAATGAAGGCGAAGCAACATTCAAGAACCTATTGGCATATGGTTACCGTATAATTCATCTCTTTGACCCTAATGCTTGAGGATGACCTAGGATTTAATTGTCAATCCTAGATAAGTCATCCATATTATATTTTAATATTTTTTAAATTTATCTCATGGATTATCCGGATCCAGATTTTGCTAAATTGAAATATATTGATACATTAACTCCTACTAATTCGGAGGGATCAATCCCATCTTGACTCATGCACCGACTTGATAAGTACTTGACTACATCCAGAAATCTTTCATCACCAAATTAAAAGCTCAATTAGTCTGGCACTAAAGTATAATGAGTTGCTTACAAGTCATCATGGTGATCTTAGGTCGGAGGGACACTTATACCCATACCCTTCACCAGCTACCCTTGACAGCAGAGTGCTCCACAGTTAGTTACATTCAATGATGATGTACTCCTACATCTCACCTGCATGTTATACCAGTGTCTCTACACCATTTGGTTACAAGAACAACTAATGCATATAGTACACAATGATTTACTCTTGATATCGTTATCGTCCTAGTAATAGCGTATCGTTTGGTCGCGAATCAATTTAAGGACTACATGATAAATCCTCCTTTATCGATCAAATTAGTCCTAAGAACTTCATCACAACATAGGAGTTTGTTAGAAGATGTAACCTTGTGATGAAAAATATCAAATAATTTTTATTATTTATCAATTTATATATATTTATAATTAGCACAATCGTCAAACGATTGGCTTTATAACATAATTCTCAATAACTTCCACTTAGACTAAAGCCTATCAGTATAGTATCATATACCCATCTTTGATTTATCATCTCAGAACTTTTAGATACTGAGGCTTTAGTAAATGGGTCAGTTAAGTTTTTCTTTCCATCGATCTTCTAAAGATTGACGTCACCTTAATAGATTTCTCGAATAAAGTGATAGCGATGCAAAATGCCTAGTAAGCTAATGAGACTTCGGCTCTTTGGCATGAGCTATGGCTCCCATGCTATACAATACAGTAGGACTATCATCGAAGGGTACAACTCCTAGCTTGTCAATAAACCTGTACAATCACATAGCTTTCTTGCAAACATCGAATGCTGCAATGCATTCTGCCTTGCAATTTGAATTTGGCTATATTGTTCTGCTTGAAACTTTTCAACAGATTGCTCCATTGTTTAGGATAAGAATGTATTCCAACATATTCTTGCTATTATTATATCCAACTAAAAATTGGAGTCATACTCTACAAGTTTTTATGTCAAATTCTCCATAATCGAATCACCGATCCTTAGTATTTCTCAAATACTTAAGGATGACCTTCTAGTGATTCTCACTCGGATCTTGCAAGTATCCACTCAATATCTTAATGAGTATACCATATCCAGTCTCATATATAGTATACATGATAGAATAAATTTTACTCATAAGCACTCTATGTATGTTAGACTAGAAAAACTCAAACAGCCTTTTAGATCTATCTCTATAGATCTTCAACCTTAGGATTAGGGATGCTTTTTCCAAAGTTTTTTATGGATAATAATAATAACAGCAAAACCTTTATTCCCTATAATATAAAAAATATCATTAAGAAAATTTTATTTACATATAAAATAAGAAATACACTTATAGAACTATTAACCCATTTGTATTTGTAGGGTTCTTCTTCATTCTCAATGAAGTTATGTGTTTTGATCACTTATCAAAATGTACATTCCAACTCTAAAATATTTAGCATTGCTACAGGAGCAAATTGTCTTGTTATGATCAATACCATAATATTGACAATATCCTTAAGCAATCAAATGAGCTTTGTAGGTCTCCACCTTCTCGTCTGTGCTCTCTGATCCTATTAGAGATCCACTTACACCCTATAGATTTTACTCCTTCGAGTAGATCAATGAGTGTCTATACACCATTGATTTTCATAGACTTAATTTCAAACTTTATGGCTCCAAGACACTAATTAGAGTCGGACCTCTGCATGGCATCCATGTAGGTGATTAAATCTTTATTATTCTCATCGAGTTCAATAGGATCACATCCCGAAACTAGAAATCGAAGTATCTATCCGACGGATGCGGTGCTCTACTAGATCTTTTTAATGGTGCCTCTACAATGTGTTTCGGATATGATCTAATTAAATTTGGTTCTATGGGTTCACTAAATTATATCGGTTCTTCTATTTATCAAACTTCATAAGTTTCACATTAAAAGCATCAGTACCTTCACCAAGAAACTCTTTTTCTTAAAAAGAATGCCGAACAACTTTTATTCTTTAGCAAGGTAGAAGTTATATCCTCTAGATTTTTTGGGATACCCTACAGAATAATATATATAAGACTAGGATCCAAGTTAATCGATCTATAAATGTTCGACATAAACTGAACACTCTCAAACCCTAAGGTAAAAAAGTATCGGCTTACGCCTAGTCCACATCTCATATGGAGTCATTGCGACTGATTAGTTTGTAATCCAATTCAGAACATGACAAGTAGTCTTAAGAGTATAACCCTAATAGAAGACTGGCAGACTTATAAACTCCATCATAGATCGAACTATATCTAACAAAGTCGATTCCAATAAGAGAAAATCCTATTTTCTTCTAGATATATCAAAAATTAACTGAAAAGGCATTCTCCTCCTTGGTCTGATCGAAGAGTTTCAATACTCTTTCTAGTTTGTTTCTTTACCTTATTATGAAATTGTTTAAATATTTCAAATAATCCAAATTTATGGCAAATATGTTCGTAGATCCAATATATCAATATGTATCAGATTCAAAATATCATTGGCTCATTCACCTTTTCTAGCAAAAGATGATTTGGTCATCTTACTAAGGAGATAGGGTTGACAGGTTGACGATGATTCACAATCATTAACTTTGAGAATTCTTTTCTGTTGATCCTATTTTTATTTATATGACTGAGCTTAAATTATTAAAGGTAGGAATCTATGACATTATCTACTCTAAGGAGTTTGTTTATTATGTACAGTACACTAACAGACTGTGATAATTTGTAAATGCTATTTCTTAGTTATCCACATAATTTTATCATCATTCATAATGATATCACAAAAATCATTAGATAATAGTGATAATTACTAAAATAATATTATTAAAATTGAAAATAGCCTCAAGAATTTCTAAAGCCAGAATTGGAATATAACTTCTATCTTCGATGTTCAGAAATCTCTTGTGATTTTCAATCTTTCTCCTAACCTAAAGTTATTGCAACAACTTGCATGGATTTTCGATATCCAATACCCAGATAGTAGTATCATGATAGAAAAATTATAAGGTGTTATCATATAAGTACTTTGTCCAGCAATTTTTTACTGATTTTTCTTCCTTAGCCTATTCGGATCAAAGAACTCTGCTAGACCAGATTAACTTTAGACCTTTTATTAGTTTGGACTCATCAGCCCAAGCACGACTCTCTTACACCTTCTTTTCTTTTCTCAAAGGATTGTTGCCCCACTAAATATACATTTTGAGAGGTGTGAAAGAACTCCTTCAATATTTGAAGGATTTTCTTCCATTGAGCATCATCAAATTTATAACAAAATTCATGTTCTTCATTGCTCTCAATAACACCACATGGTGATTTGATCATTTGACCACTTCTGATAAGTGCCTTTGATTGCATCACATATGTTGGACATGGAAACATCAAGTGCTAGATCCATAATCATATATAGGATCCATTCATACTCTAGAACTATTTGTAACTTTCGATACTATCTATTGAAGTTGGATCCTATAAATAAGTCATTATCAAACAGTGAATGGAGCAATGAACATCTAGCCATAACTGAAAGAAAAAAATATGATCTCTATGTTTATGAATTGATTAATCCCAAAGACTTAAACTTTAGTCTAAAGGTTCTCCTACTATTTTAGTCGAATTGATAGCCTCTACCTCCAATTCAAGAAATTACTTTAATTTTTTAGTGGGTACTAGAATCCACACAGACTGCACATAAGCCCGACTTTGACCGACTCACCCATATACATCTATGGGTAGGTTCTTAACCAATTGTTTCATCAAATAATTTCTAGTAATCAATAGCCCCAGGTAACTTTTCAATTAATTTTGATCTTCTCAGCAAGCTCTGGTTAGGTCCAATCATTAACATAATCGTACCTACGAATCTAACTACCAAATAATCAAACCTGACTTTGGCTGACTAACCTGACCACTTGACAGAGAGACTCGACTAAATTATCATATTATTGAATGATAATTCTAATAGCAGATAAACACCAAGCCTTTGAGCCTCCAATGATCATCATACTAATGGACCTATTATCATCCAACTTAATGGGAGGCTATGATCTAGTTATCTCTATAACTAGCTCATTTTAGGGACCTAATAATTTAGAAGATCTAATTTATGAGTTAAGAGAAGAGAAGAGATCAACCAGTAAACTACAATCCTCCTACTGACTTCATCAAGTCATTGAACTAGATTAAGGTTATGCTGGTTGAACTGACACCTAGATTAGTCACACTGATCAACCTTAATGGCATGGGTCAACTCAAATCACTTAGCGATCTAATCAAGACATAATTCATTAAATTGGCCAGATAAGTGAGATTAGTGGGAGGGTCTGCTAAGCTTGCCTTGGACACCATCGAAATGGTCAGGTAAGCCACTCTCAGATAAAAACCATCAGTTGGAATGCTAGACTTACCTTAGACACCAACTAATTAATTACTTTCGATTTGACCAACCTAATAATTCGGGTTCAACCACTGAGCCATAATCAAGGTTCATTTGGTCTAATCAAAGACATAGACTTGACCATCTATAACTATTGTATTGGTTCTAGAAAAATTCTGATTTAATCTAATTTAATATTTGGTTAGATTTAATCAATTTCTCTAGTTAGTCTATTAACTCTTTGATTCCAACCTTAGGTCTAACCTAATTAAGAGGACCTGATTTGAGCTAACCCATGCCTCCATGTTTTATGCAATGTCATTAGATTTTTAATTCATAATTCTAGATCTAATTGATTCTACACTTAATTCTCAATTAAGTTTCAGCATTAATATGGATTTAGATTTAGATTTGAAATAATTTCAATCTTTTTATTTTATAAATAATTTATAACAAATATTATGCAAAGATTTTTTATTCTGAAACTGGATTGACTCAATCACTATTGAGCCAGCTACATAAGGGGACTTGGTCAACTCAATTCAAAATTGGATCGGCTCAGTAACTATGTGAGCACGATTCAAGAAGTTTCAGATCCAAAAATTCTTGCATACTACTAAAATAAAATCAATTATAACACTTTTAGATCATATCTAAAATTTTTATGATTTGAGATTTTATTTTTTTCATGATTAAAATAATTTTAATCATATAGATTGGATACTTTATTTTTCATACAACTTTGTATCACATACAACAGACCTAGGATTTCAAGATCTAGGATTTTACAGAAAAATAAGTTCTTCCTTTCATATTTTTCTTCATGGGATCTAATCACATAGCATCCCTACATGCCATAAGAGCACCCCATTAAATGGGAAGAGAGGGCCTTCAAATCCTTCTTGCTCTTATGACTGGACGGCTTGGCGATCAATACAATCTAAGTACTTGCTAATCGGATCATCTAATCTAATCACATATCATATATGCATAAATTTAGATCTAATCTAAATTACATCAGTTCTAATTATAATTTTAGATCACATCTAAATCAGATCATAAGTATCATATGTAACACATAAAATTAGATTTTATCAACGATCAGCACAAACTTAGACAACCTTTTCACTGTAAGGGATAAACCTTACAGCAGGACAACCTTATATCAGTTTGTGAGATCAACCATTAATTAAATTTAGATCTAAATATCACATATCAAATCTAAATAAAATTAACTTTTAAATTTAATATGCACATAAATCATGTCATAATGAACCTAGGCTCGGATACCACTGTTGGTGAATGTAGGCGATTTCATGCATGTATTTTGAATTATTTTCGAATAAATTATAGTAGAAAATAATTAGATTAATCAAATTAATTTAACATTCATATGATCTAATCATCAAATTAACCTACTCTAAAATCTATGATATGATATGTTGTATATAAAATCAAAAAAATATTGAAGATAAAATCAGCATGCATGCATGTGAGCAGTAGATCACATCTACTTCTAATCTGAGTTCAAAATTCAATACCTGAGCATGGGTCGATGATCATCGCTACTGAGAGACATAGTAGAGAGAGTCCTTACTGGTTTCTCATAGCTGCACATATGTTCAGTCTCTATAAAAAATCCACTCAAAGCCCCGATCTGATTGGTCTTCTTGGGAGCGCTAGCTCGCGCGAAAATCTTTTTCTTGGCTGATCTGGATTCTTTCTTCAAATATCTAAAATCTTTTTAGAGATTGAAGATAAACTTTTAGAGGAGATGAAGAGGTAAAAGAAAAATAGAGAGAAAAATATATTTTTTTTAATTTTTCTCTCTTCCCAAACCCTGAGGACCAAAATCCTAGAAACCTAATTTTTGCACACATACTAAGAGAAGAGGACTCTCCTCTTCTTTCATGCCATGAAAGCATACCCAAACTTCTCTACACATAAATACCTCTCTTCCTTCTCTCTTACACATACAAAATAAAAATAAAAACACCATTTTATAGGCATGTAAGAAATAAGGATGAAGAGTCCTAGAGATCATGGACTCTTACAAGATGTCACCTCCCTTCACAATTCCATATCCCAAAATATGCCAAAAAAATATGACACATCTCTTCTTATATTTTTTTACAATAAATCTATTCTTTAAGTAATTTTTTATGAAAAATCTCCTCAAAATATCCCACATATAGGGAGAAAAAAATAAGTTGGCATGGAGTGGGTGATTTGGATAAGAACAGATTCTATTGATAAAGAATATTTTGAAATCTAATTTCAAAACCTTTCTTTTATCAAAATTAAATTAGATTTGGATATAACATAGAGAGGGAGAAGAACTCTTTGGATAAAAAAATATCATACAAAAACTATTTGTGCATAGAGATAGATGGTGTGCAAAATGGATTGGCGTAAGGGAGAAGAGTCCTATTCCAATAAGGACTCTTAATTTTTTTATTTGAATTCAAACCAAATCACATCTGGTTTAGCCCAAATAAAATATATAAAATTTAATCTAATTAGGTTCATAAATTTTTAATCAAATCTTAATCAAATTAAAAATTTATTGAACTAAAATTCTAATCAAATCAAGGATAAATCTTCCTTAACGATTAGGTCATCTCATAACCTAATTGGGTCAAACCTAATTGAATCCAATTTAATTAGATTTTATTTAATCTTCTTTGCTCAATCAAATTGAGCTAATTAGTAATCTAATTATTAATTAATCTTTTATTAATTCACTAACACTTGATGAATTAATTTATTAAAATTTTTGCATGATTAACTATCAATCGAATTGATGATTAAGTCCTTGAATGATTCTCAATCGTTGATCAATCACATGATCAGTCAGAAATTCTTTTTGAGTATGATCTTATAGATTTGAATCTAAGTTGGTAGTACAGGAATAACTTTTTGAATCAATTAATGTAACCATTTAGCAATGATAACCCAACGTCCGGATAGGTCGAATGAAAGTGAAGCAATATTCAAAAATCTATTGATGTATGGTTATCATATAATTCATCTCTTTGACCCTAATACTTGAGGATGACTTAAAATTTAACTATCAATCCTAGATAAGTCATCCACATTATATTTTAATCTTTTTTTAAATCCATCTCATAAATTATCTGGGTCCAAATTTTGCTAAATTGAAATATATTGATACATTAACTCCTACTAATTTGGAGGGGTCAATCCTATCTTGACTCACGCACTGACTTGACAAGTATTTGACTGCATCTAAAAATCTTCCATCACTAAATTAGAAATTCAGTTAGTTTGGCATCAAAATACAGTGAGTTGCTTACAAGTCATTGTCATGATCTCAGATCAGTGCGACACTTATACCCATACCCTTCGAGAGCTACTCTTGACAGCAGAGTACTCCACAGTTGGCCATATTTAGTGATGATGTACTCCTATATCTCATCTGCATGCCATATCAGTATCTTCATATCATTTGGTTATGAGGATATCCAATGCATATGGCATATAATGACTTACTCTTGATATCGCTATCATCCTAGTAATAGTGTATCATTTGATCGTGAACTAATTTAAAGACTACGTGATAAATTTTTTTTTATCGATCAAAGTAGTCCTAAGAACTTCATCACAATATAGGAGTTCATTAGAAGATGTAATCTTGTGATAAAAAATATCAAATAATTTTTATTATTTATCAATTTATATATATTTATAATTAGCACAATAATCAAATGATTGGCTTTAGGACATAATTTTCAATAATACTTTGTTAACCATGATATACCTATTAAATAGGGCTCCTTCAAAATCTGTTCCTACTACACCGTATAAGATATGATACGATAAAAAGTCGAGTCTAGATTATCTAAAGACTTGGAGATATTTAGTCTATGTTAAAAGACAGATGGCTAATAATTTAGAAAATAGATCTATTATAGCTTATTTTATAGAGTATTCGAAAGATTCCATGGAATACTACTGTTACATTCTACATGATCACAATATGATTATGAGTCATCATATCATATTTTAAAAAAAATAATTTATTCAGGATGAAGGTAGTTGGAGGTTAATTGAGCTCGAAGAGAAAGTCTCTGAAGAGCAACGAGCTGTAGATCCTCAGAAATCCATTATTCATAAGTCAGTAGTTGATGTTCCTCCACCACCTTGTCGATCTAGTAGGATCTTCTATCTTTTTGAAAGGTACATAGGTATGCTTATAGAGAATATAGAGAAAATATTCCTTGTAGGAGAAAAGGGTCATGGAGATGATCCGAATATCTTGGACGAGGTGATGTCTAATATCAATTCTAAGAAATGATTAAATGCAATGAAGTCAGAGATTGACTCGATACACTCGAATCAAGTATAGATCTTAATGGATCCACCTGAGGATATAGTACCCATTAGGTGAAAATGAATCTATAAAAAAAAAATAAGTACAGATGGTAAGGTAGAGACCTATAAAGCTAGGCTCATAGTAAAAGATTATAGTCAGTGCGAAGATATTGACTATTAGAAACTCTTTTCATCTGTAGCCATACTGAAATCTATCCATACTCTGGTTATTGTTGTAGCTTATTATGATTATGAAAACTGACAGATGGATATAAAAACTGCTTTCCTCAATGGATATCTTGAGAAGATATTTATATGAAGCAATCTTTGGATTTCACATCAGATGATGCTGATCATCGAGTCTGCAAGCTGCAAAGGTCCATACATGGATTAAAGCAACCTTCTCAGAGTTAGAATCTTTATTTTGATGATGCAATCAAATTATTTGATTTCATCAAAAATGAAGAGAAATTCTATGTATATAAAAGGATCAGTGAGAGCACGATAACATTCCTTATATTATACATGGATGATATCCTTCTTATTAAGAATGATATTTTCATACTGACCTCGATCAAAAGATGATTGTCCAAGAAATTCTCTATAAAAGATCTAAAAAAAGCATCCTATATTCTTGAAATAAAAGTCTATAGGGATAGATCTAAAAGAAGCTAGGCCTGTCACAAAAGCTATACATAGAGAAAGTACTGAAAGATTCAGTATAGAAAACTCTAAAAAGGGACTTCTACCCCTAAGGCATGGTATTCATTTTTTCAAGATGATGTATCCGACTACATCTGAGAAAGTTTAACATATGAGTAGGATTCCTTATACCTCGATCATAGGTAGCCTCATGTATGCCATGCTATATACTTGACCTGACATTGTCCTTACTGTTAGTGTCACGAGTAGGTATCAGTCGAATCCAAGTGAGAAGTACTAGATAGCTGTGAAGATCATCCTTAAGTACTTGAGAAAAACTAAAGATTCATTCTTGATCTTTGGAGGAGGGTCTGAGTTATGGGTCGAGGGTTTTACAGATTCAGACTTCATGTCTGATCCTAATGATAGAAAGTCTTTGTCAGGTTATGTATTCATATGCAATGATGGCACAGTCAGCTGGAAGAGTATCAAGCAATCCATTATAGTAGATTCAACCACAGAAACTAAATATGTCGCTACCTCAGATGCTGCAAAGGAGGGCTTTTGGTTTAAAAAGTTCATTGCAGAGTTTGGTGTCATGATATTGAATGCCATACTACTATATTGCGATAATAACAGAGCCATAGCACTTGCTGAGGAGTCTAAGTCTCATCAAAAATCAAAGCACATCGAGTGATAGTTCCACATCATACGTGACTATCATAAAAAAAATATATCGAGATGTAAAGAGTAGACTCAACAGATAATATGACAAATCCACTGATAAAGCAATTGAACCAGTCAAAGATGGAAGTCCACTTTAAGAAGATGGGACTTAGATTAGTAGCCAATTGGCTTTAGTCCAAGTGAAAAATTGTTGGATGTATATCCTAAAAGCTAATATGGCTGACATATTGTAATACTCTAAGACATAAATTTATATTTAAAATATTAATTTGATCAATAAAAGGATAAGTTTTATTTTCATTCAAGTGTGATGTGTCCTTGAATCGTTCATGAAATTAATACTTACGATACTTATTCTCAAGGTGTTGAGAATTTGAGATATGTATAAGTAATTCTTAAATTACTTTCGATCATAGTATCATCATGAAAATGGTGATCGATTCGGATAGATCAGCACACAGATCGCTTCCTTTAAGATAGATGAATCTTCAGTCTACAGTATAGAGACACTGAGCGGTAAAGTGCAGGTAGTTATTAGAGAATAACTAGTACTGAGTGTGACCATACAAGAGATCACATAGATTTCTATTCAATTGTCAGTGATCATCTTAATACTGTTATTGTGTGAATGGTCCTTTATCTTGCGATGGCATGATTGCTCACAGTGAGGCTACTGGAGTTTGACTACAAAAAAAATATGGTCTCTTTGAGTCCATATAGTGCATATTGACGACAGTTGATCCACTACAGGAGCAGGGTGTGTATCTAAAAGAAATCTATTGATCTTGATAGAAAGGAGTAGTTCTATGAAATTTGAGAAGTTAAGTCTGTAAGTCTGTGGCCACAGAAGTATGATTGATAAAAAAAATTTTATGAGAATCATAATTGGACTTGAGCTAATCGAATCAATCATATGACTGATAATGAGGTTTGATGTTTTATCCATGACCTGTCATCTAGTCAGGACTCATGATAGAGAGATTGAATCACACAAAAACTAAATCTTGAGGTTCTTTTTCGATTCTGCTGGATTTTCATTACATACTGCTAGGAGTCACCGATGGATTGTGGAGTTCACTAGGTTTGTTCAAGATCGATAATCCTTATTGAGTTAAAGTGAAATCATTCTAATCCATTGAAAAGAGTTTTAATGATACTATGATAGAGATCATGATATATCTCACTACCAGATAGAATTGAACCTATAAGGTTATACAACAAAGAGATTTGATTTGGGTTAAGTAATTGGGATTACGAAGTTTCAGTTGGGTTAGGAGAAATCTTATTGGATTCAAGATGACCTTGCTAGCAAAAGGTGGAACCCAATTTTTCTTTAAACTTGAATTACTTATTTGATAAGAATTAATTTGATTAATTATCTATTAAGAACATAAATGAATTAGATTCATTGGGCTCCAAATATTGGGTGCCTAGAATTTTGGATCATGTAAATTAGGGGTCTAATCCCCTAGTCAATTCTTTGATTTAATTGGATGGAGCGCCACTTGAGTTGATCAACTGTGGGCATGCCCACTTGACAGAGGTGTGAAAGATAAGGGAGGGGCGCACCTTCTCCTTTGGTTGGCATGTGAGAGAGAGCCCTAGAGGGTGCCACCTCTTGGTTCACTTTGGCATGGTCAAAGCAAGAGGGAAACAAGGAGTACTAATGCGATTAGAACTCATATTAAGTGGCTGATTTGGTTTTGGTTAGGACTCCAATTGCTCCTCTATTTAAGAGGCCCTCCCTTAGGTATTTTACATCAAATTTTTAGAAAGCTCCAAGCCTTCCAAGCAGCCCCACACCCTCCTCTCTTCTCCTTTTGGTTCACACATCCAAGAAGCTTGGATGTCTTGTGGGAAAAATGGTGCAGGGGTAAAATGGAAATTTTAAAACTTTTCAAAATTATAATTTTATAATAAAAATTATTAATTAATTTAATTAATTAACATATATTAATCCTACACAAGGATCTAAATATGATATAAATAGCATGCATTTAAATTTGAATTTTGAATTCTCTACAGTAAATATTTTACTGTTATGTATTCAGAACACATTACCTTTGTGCGGGTAGTTGATCGCCATAATCTGATCACTGTTGGGAGGGTCTGATCATCACAATGCAGCCACACAGTGTGTTTGGCCTCTGCAGATCATCTACATGAAGCTTCCGATCTGATCGGTTCCTCACGAATGCTAGTTCGTTGCAGAACCCTTTTGACGGTCGATGTTGATCGAATTTTTTTGATCTTGATCTGCCAACTCCTCGAATACTCTGGATCATCAGCAGATACACTTGAGAGGTTGTTGAAGCTCTCTCTGAAGTTTGGTGGGCTCACGACACTCATAGCTCACCTTCTCACTTCCCGAACCCTAGGCCAAAATCCTAGGGTACTCATCGAAGAAACTTGTGTCCACTCTATTTCTTTCTTTTCTCTCCTTTTCTTTTCTCTTCTTTTCTCACGTAGGAAAGCTTTCTCACACCACCCTTCTCTCTTGGATCAGATTTACGCATGCCTTATCTTCTCTTCCTTTTAAAAATAGTGTAAAATGCATCTTTGCAGTGTTTTCTCCGCGTGAGAAGATAAAGATAAGTGGTTGCTCATTTGAATTCAAATCGAATTTGAATTCAAATGCCAACCAACTCATTCCTATCCACTCTATGCGTGAGAAGAGAGGGGTGTGGGCATCTTTGTGCATGGAGACTTTACACGAGAAACCTTTTCTCGTGTGGAAGAAGGGGCGCACAAAATAAAGGGTGGGCGTAGAGATTTGTTATCCATTCAAATTCAAACATCTTTTGAATTTGAATGGCCAACCAATCTCATCCTTATCCATTCAAAATGGCACACAAAGAAGTGGTGTGGGATGGCTTCTGCATGAGAGAAAATTCACGAGAACTCATTTCTCGTGAATTCAAATGGGCACATGTGAAGTGAGGTGGCGCAGGGAGATTAGTCAAGGTGGTTTGAAATCCAATTGAACCAACCTTATTTAAAATAGCTTAGACACAATTAGACTAAATTAAATCTAACATAATTAGGCTTAATTAGGCTCAATAAAATCCTAATCAAATCAAAAATTGACTAAGTTCAACCCCTGATCAAATCAGTGAACAAAACACCTTAGCGATTAGGTCAACACTTAACCTAATCGAGTCAAACCCAACTAAATCCAATTCAATTGGACTTGATCCAAAATTAATTACTCCATCAAATTGAGTTAATTAGTGATCAAATCACTAATTAAATCTCTCATAAATATTGAATCCAAATCCAATGGGCAATCGGGCATCAAAGTCCATCGATATGAAACCTTGATCAAAAAGTCCCAAATCAGTGGGACTCTTGACCCTGGTATCCAAAATGTGTGTGACTTGTGATCAGAGAATCCTGATTCTCGATCATAGAGTCCCAAACATATAGGACTCATAGTCCACGAGCATTAGGACTCTTCATCAACCATCAGATCAGATAGGAACCTCTAATGTGTGTGACCCCGCAGGTTCGAACCTAAGCCGGTAGCACAGGAACCAACTCCTGTACTAATCGAAGTGACCATCTAGCAATGGTACCCGATATTCAGATAGATCGAATAGTCACAATCACAACACTCAGAACCTACGTGAATATGGTTACTGTATAATTCATCCCTTTTGACCCCTGTGTTTAGGACAACTCAGGGTTAAACTGTCAACCCTGATCAGATCATCCGAATCATGCTCAACTCAAATAGTCCTGTGACTCCTCACTAGAACTACCCTGGCCAAGATTTTGCTAAATTGAAACATGACTGTACACAGCTCCTGAACTGGAGTGGTCAATCCCATCTTGACACACGCACCGACAAGTCAAGTACTTGACTACACCCAGCAGCCTTTCGTCACTGAATCAGAAATTCAGATAGTCCAGTGCCTAAGTGCAGTGAGTTGCTTGCAAGTCATCATGGCGGTCTCAGGTCAGAGGGACAGTTATGCCCATATCCTATCGAAATAAATCTTGACAGCAGAAATAGCTTCGAAGTTGGTCATGTTCATTGCAGATGTACCCTTACATCTCACCTGTATGCCATACCAGTGTCTCTACACTCCTTGGTTAAGAGGACAACCAACCTATATGGCACACAACGACCTACGCTTGATAAACATTGTTGTCCTTGGTAACAACGTATCATTTGGTCGCGAACAGGTTTAAGGACTAAACAACAAATCCTCCTTTGTCGAGTCTAAATAGTCCTAAGGACTTCACCACAACACAGAAGTTCATTAGAAGATGAAACAATTTGTGATGAAAAATATCAAAATAATTTTTATTTATTTATAATTTATATACTAATACAAGAAAGAGCACAACCGTCAACAGGCTGATGATTGGCTTTGGGACACTATTCCCAACATGTCCACCATCATCCAATGCCTAACAAGCTTGGGCATCTCCTCTTTCTTGCTGATTGTTGGTCTTGGTTGCTTTAAGGATCAAAAAAAGAAAGATCAAGAAGAAGAAAAGGAAAGGAAGATCAAGGAGAGATCAAGAGTTGATCAAAAGTTCCAAGTTTGATTCAGATTCACATGGAGATCATTCTTGGAGAAAAAAGATCTATACCAAAGAGGACCAATCCAGGCTGATCTTGAGTGGATACCCATAGAGACCAGATATTTTATTAAAGGATAGAAGAGAAGAAATTAACCAGTCAATTTCAATCCTCCCACTGACTTCACCAAGTCAGATTAAAAAGGATTTAATTAAAGCTGATATTAGAAACACCTAAATCAGTCACACTGATTTACCTAATGACATGGATGAGCCCTAATCATCAAGTGATCTAATAAAAACCTAACTCATCAAGTTGGCTAGGTAAGTGAGATCAGTGGTGAGGATATGCCATTAACTCATCAGAGATCGAATCAATGCGAGTAGCTCCCACTTAAAAACCACTGGTCAAATTGCCGAACTTACCTTAGACACCAATCGGTTCATTAGTTTTAATTTGATCAACTTAGTAAATAGGGTTCCACCACGTAGCCATGAATTAAGTCCATCTTGGTCTAGTTAAAGACATGGACCCATTCAACTACAACTATTGAAGTTGAGTCTAGAGTGTCCTTGACCTAATCTAATTCAACTTTTGATTAGATTTGACCAATTACTCTAATTTAGTTTATTTTTTTAACTTAACCTTAGATCTAACCCAATTATGGACCTAATCTATATAACCCATTGACCCACAAGTTTATGCAATTGTCTTAGGTCTTAATTCATAATTCTAGATCAACTAGACAACACTTAATTCTTTTAATTAAGTATTTGGGCTGATGGATCAGGGTTTGGCATTTCAAAAATAATTTTCAAATTTGAAAGGTTTTATTTTCTGTTCATCAAATATGTTGACTCATTTCACAAACGGATCAGCACATTTCATAAACAGCAATCCTATTGCTAATTACATAACAGAAAATAACTCAATCAAAATAAATCATGAATATTCCTTTAGATCTAATCTAACACATTCATGATAAATTTTATAATTGAACCTTTACAATTAAGTCCTTTCACTGCTTCGTCTGCATGAGATATAATCGCATCGGCACCCCTACCGCCATAGGAGAACCCCATCGAATGGGAGGAGAGGGCCTTTAAACCCTACTTTTCTCCTATGATCGGACGACCATGGCAACCAACCCAATTAGACTACTTGCTACTTGGATCAAGTATATCTAAATATACCAATTTCAAAAGTTAAATTTCAAATTTCAAATTTTAAATTTTGAATTTCAAATTTCAAACAAATTTTAAATTTTAAATTTTTAAATTTCAAATTTTAAATTTTGAATTTTGAATTTTAAATTTGAAATTTCAAATAAATTTTAAATTTTAAATTTTAAATTTCAAAATTTTGAATTTTAAATTTCAAATTTTAAATTTCAAAATTCAAATTTTAAATTTTAAAATTTTGAATTTTGAATTTTAAAAAAATTTCAAATTTTAAATTTCAAATTTTAAATTTTAAATTTTAAATTTAAACTTTTAGATTACTACTTAATCTATGCATGCAAATGTATATCATATTTTAGAACCTGCTCTGATACCATTTGTGGGAAAAATAGTGTAGGGGTAAAATGGTAATTTTAAAACATTTTCAAAATTATAATTTTACAGTAAAAATTATTAATTAATCTAATTAATTAACATGTATTAACCCTACATAAAGATCTAAATATGATATAAATAGCATGCATTTAAATTTAAATTTTGAATTCTCTACAGTAAACATTTTACTGTTATGTGTTCAGAACACATTGCCTTTGTGCGGGTAGTTGATCGTCGCAATCTGATCACCGTTGGGAGGGTCTGATCATCGCAATACAGCCACATAGTGTGTCTAGCCTCTGCGGATCATCCACATGAAGCTCCTGGTCTGATCGATTTCTCACGAATGCTAGTTCGTCGCAGAACCCTTTTGACGGTCGATGTTGATCGAACTCCTTTGATCTTGATCTGTCGACTCCTCAGATGCTTTGGATCATCAGCAGATACACTTGAGAGGTTGTTGAAGCTCTTTCTGAAGTTTGATGGGCTCACGATACTCGTAGCTCACCTTCTTACTTCCCGAACCCTAGGCCAAAACCCTAGGGTACTCACCGAAGAAACTTGCGCCCACTCTGTTTCTTTCTTTTCCCTCCTTTTCTTTTCTTTTCTCATGCAGGAAAGCTTTCTCATGCCATCCTTCTCTCTTGGATCAGATTTATGCATGCCTTATCTTCTCTTCCTTTTAAAAATAGTGTAAAATGCATCTTTGCAACATTTTCTCCGTGTGAGAGGATAAAGATAAGTGGTTACTCATTTGAATTCAAATCAAATTTGAATTCAAATGCCAACCAACTCATTTCTATCCACTCTACACGTGAGAAGAGAGGGGCATGGGCATCTTTGTGCATGGAGACATTACACGAGAAACCTTTTCTCGTGTGGAAGAAGGGGCGCACAAAATAAAGGGTGGGCGCAGAGATTTGTTATCCATTCAAATTCAAACATCTTTTGAATTTGAATGGCCAACCAATATCATCCTTATCCATTCAAAATGGCACACAAAGAAGGGGCGTGGGATGGCTTCTGCATGGGAGAAAATTCATGAGAACTCGTTTCTCATGAATTCAAATGGGCGCATGTGAAGTGAGGTGGCGCTGGGAGATTAGTCAAGGTGGTTTGAAATCCAATTGAACCAACCTTATTTAAAATAGGTTAGACACAATTAGACTAAATTAAATCCAACACAATTAGGCTTAATTATGCTCAATAAAATTTTAATCAAATCAAAAATTGACTAAGTCCAACCCCTGATCAAATCAGTGAACAAAACACCTTAGCGATTAGGTCAACACTTAACCTAATCGGGTCAAACCCAACTGAATCCAATTCAATTGGACTTGATCCAAAAATAATTACTTAATCAAATTGAGTTAATTAGTGATCAAATTACTAATTAAATCTCTCATAAATACTGAGTCCAAATCTGATGGGCAATCGGGCATCAAAGTCCATCGATATGAAACATTGATCAAAAAGTCCCAAACCAGTGGAACTCTTGACCCCGATACCCAAAATGTGTGTGACTCATGATCGAAGAATCTTGATTCTTGATCACAGAGTTCCAAACACATAGGATTCATAGTCCACGAGCATTAGGACTCTTCATCAACCATCAGATCAGATAGGAACCTCTAATGTGTGTGACCCCATAGGTTCGAACCTAAGTCGGTAGCATAGGAACCAATTCCTGTACTAATTGAAGTGACCATCTAGCAATGGTATCCGACATTCGGATAGGTTGAATAGTCACAATCACAACACTCAGAATCTACATGAATATGGTTACTGTATAATTCATCCCTTTTGACCCCTGTGTTTAGGATGACTCAGGATTAAACTATCAACCCTGATCAAATCATCCGAATCATGCTCAACTCAAACAGTCCTGTGACTCCTCACTAGAACTACCCTGATCAAGATTTTGCTAAATTGAAATATGCCTATACACAGCTCCTGAACTGAAGTAGTCAATCCCATCTTGACACACGCACCGACAAGTCAAATACTTGACTACACCCAGCAGCCTTCCATCACTGAATTAGAAATTTAGGTAGTCCAGTGCCTAAGTACAGTGAGTTGCTTGCAAGTCATCATGGTGGTCTCAGGTCGGAGGGACAATTATACCCATATCCTATCGGAGCAAATCTTGACAGTAAAAATAGCTCCGGAGTCGGTCACGTTCAGTGCAGATGTACCCTTACATCTCACCTGTATGCCATACCAGTGTCTCCACACTCCTTGGTTAAGAGGACAACCAACCTATATGGCACACAACGACCTATGCTTGATAAATATTGTTGTCCTTGGTAACAACGTATCATTTGATCGCGAACAGGTTTAAGGACTAAACGACAAATCCTCCTTTGTCGAGTCTAAATAGTCCTAAGGACTTCACCATAACACAGGAGTTCATTAAAAGATGAAATAATTTGTGATGAAAAATATCAAAATAATTTTTATTTATTTATAATTTATATACTAATACAAAAAAGAGCACAACCATCAACAAGCTGACGATTGGCTTTGGGACACTATTTCCAACATGTCCACCATCATCCATTGCCTAACAAGCTTGGGCATCTCCTCTTTTTTGCTGATTGCTGGTCTTGGTTGCTTTAAGGATCAAAAAAAGAAAGATCAAGAAGAAGAAAAGGAAAGGAAGATCAAGGAGAGATCAAGAGTTGATCAAAAGATCCAAGTTTGATTCAGATTCACATGGAGATCATTCTTGGAGAAGAAAGATCTATACCAAAAAGGACCAATCCAGGCTGATCTTGAGTGGATACCCGTAGGGACCAGATATTTGTATGGCTAAGGGAGAATCCATGTTCTTCTAGATCTAGATTCAAAGAAAGGATTAGCGAAATAAATATATGATCCGATCATATATTTAATTTCAGCATAAAATCAGCATATATTAATTTTTACATATGAACTAGATTCTATGTACTTTGTTCTTATGCATGCATGTTCTCGATTAGAAGTTTTAATATTCTATTCCACTGTATTATTTCAAAAAAATTTTAAAATCCACATGCATGTGCACCTTACAAAATTCCAACATAAAGTGGTCAAGATCGGCTCCAACCTATGTGTGGAGGATTGTCGCCACCTTACCTCCTTTTCATAGACCAATGTAGATGTATCCGCTTAGTTGGCTTTTGATATGCCTGGCATCGATCTAGAGGTCATAGTTCATCAGCTCAATATGAATCCAAAGCATCATCTAGTTAGACAAAAAAAGTATAATTTTGCTCTTAAGCGACAAAAGGCATATAGGAAGAGGTGGACAAACTGTTGAAGGCAGGATTCATCTGAGAAGTTTGTTATCTAGAATGGTTAGCCAATTTTATCCTCGTTAAGAAAGCAAATGGAAAATGGCATGTGTCTATCGACGACACCGACCTCAACAAGACATGCCCAAAGGATAGCTACCTTCTGCCTCGTATTGACCAACTGGTGGATGCGACCTCAGAGCATCAACTTTTATCTTTTATGGATGCATTTTCTGGATGCAACCAAATATGGATGGCCCTCGAGGATGAGGAAAAGCCTTCATTTGTCATGGACCAAGGACTTTTTTGCTACAAGGTCATGCCGTTCGGCTTGAAGAATGTGGGTGCGACCTTTCAACAGCTCATCAACAAGATCTTCAAAGAGTAGATCAACAAAATATGGAGGTGTACATGGACAATATGACTGTCAAAAGTAAAGCTATCGAGCATCATATTACCGACTTTGAGGAGATCTTCACCACATTGCACCACTTCCAAATGAAGCTCAACCCCAGTAAGTGCACATTTAGCATCATCTCTGACAAATTCTTCAACTTCATGGTGTCACAACGAGGGATCAAAATGAATCTAGAGAAAATTCAAGTTCTCCAAGAAATGAAGCCCCGGAAGATGATCAAAGAAGTGCAATGCCTGATTGGAAGAATTACAACTTTGAATAGATTCTTCTCAAGGTCAGCTGAGAAAAGTCTTCTCTTCTTCAAAGCTCTCAATCAAGCGAAGAATTTTTAATGGTCGAATGAGTGTCAAGCTATATTTGATGACCTAAAAAAATACCTTAGCTTGCCTCCCCTCCTAAGCAAACAAGAATCTGGCGAAGTGCTATACTTGTACCCTGCTATTTCACCTTTGGCGATCAGTTCAATCCACATCCGACAGGAGGTGAAGATATAGAAGCTGATCTATTATATCAGTCAGGTGCTCCATGATGTCGAGATTAGGTATATGAAACTTGAGAAGGTAGCCTATGCTCTCATAATATCTTCTAAGAAGCTACATCCATACTTCCAAGCACATACCATCACCATCCTCACCGACCTACCCATCTGATAAATACTCTAATGCTCTAATACTTTCAGATGACTAGCTAAGTGGGCCATCGAGCTAGGAGAATTCGACATCAAATATCTATCTCGATCATTTGTTAAAGCTCAGATGTTAGCCAATTTCATCTTGGAATGCACCATCCTAGATGAGGAATAGAATGGTGAAGAGGTAGCTCTGACAATCGACGAATGTTGGATTCTCTATGTAAACGGTTCTTCAAACACCATGGGTTCGGGAGCTGGATTGATTTTGACTAGCTCAGATGGAGTGGTCATGGAATATGCCTTGTGCTTCAAGTTTTCTGCTTCTAATAATAAAGCTGAATATGAGGCACTCGTGACGGGTCTGAGAATGGTGAAAGAATTGGGAGTTCGGCATCTGAGGGTTCATAATGATTTACAGCTTATCGTCTGCTAGGTTTAGGGAGAATATAAAGCACGGGAGCCTAATATGATAAAATATTTATAAAGTTTAAGAATCTTACCTCCAACTTTGCCACCATGAATATCCAACAAATATTGAGGATAGAGAATGTGTAGCCGATCTCCTCTTAAAGCTCGCAACACTCGATGCGGCCAACCTCAAAAGAACCTCATCCTTGAAACCTTTAAGAAGCCAAGTATTGAAGAGCTCTCTGTGATGCAAACAAATCCTGAGCCAATCTTGCACTACCTGCAAGATGGAGTGTTACCTATTGATTGAGATGAAGCCAAGAAGTTGAAGCATCTTGCACCCCAGTACCTCGTTTACGATAGAAGATTATACAAAAGGTCCTTCACCTTGCCCTTACTTCAGTGCCTCCATCCCTCGAAAGTTGAATATGCCTTATGAAAAGTTCATGAAGGAAAATGTGGCAATCATGACCCTTACCCATAAAGTGTTATGACAAGGATACTTTAGACCGACCATGC
The DNA here is from genome assembly GCF_000442705.2 of Elaeis guineensis. Taxonomy (NCBI): domain Eukaryota; kingdom Viridiplantae; phylum Streptophyta; class Magnoliopsida; order Arecales; family Arecaceae; genus Elaeis; species Elaeis guineensis. The sequence goes on along the minus strand of NC_026006.2, from coordinate 41,313,226 downwards.
AGAAGGACACCACTAATCTGATGAACAAATGCAACCAATGCTAGAGGACCTCGAACATTCAGTGACGACCTTCGACCCCTTTGGCTCCAATTACCACCCCCTGGCCTTTCACCTGGTAGAGAATGGACCTCCTTGGGCCTTTCCCCATTGCGGTGGTGCAGAAAAAATTTTTGCTCATCACAATTGATTACTTTACTAAATGGGTGGAAGCGAAAGCATTAGCAACTATCATCAAGGTCAAAGTCTGTAATTTTGTATGGAAGTTGATCATCTATCACTTTGACTTATCGAGGGCCATCATCACCGGTAATGAGTGCCAGTTCAACAATCCAAAATTCACAGGATTCTGTAATGGGCTTGGCATTTCCTATAGGTTGACTTCAGTAGCTCATCCTCAGAGCAATGACGAAGTTGAGGTGACGAACAGGACTTTGCTGTTAGGGTTAAAGGATCAATTAGGCTAGGTTAAGGGATTATGGGTTGAAGAACTATACCACATACTTTAGGCATATCTCACAACTTAGCGAGTTCCAACCAAAGAAACCCCCTTTAAGCTGGCTTTTGGAATTGAGGTCATTATACCTCTCAAAATCAGCCTACCCATGCTGCGAATGGAAGAGTTCAACACAGGTTCAATGCAGATGCAACTCCATTGGATTGAGGGTGAATCTAGACTTATTGAAAGAAACTCGGGAGTAAACATGGATTTTGATGGCCAACTATCAACAGAGAGTAGCTCAGTATTATAATTCTCGAGTCAAAAAAAATTATTTCTCATTGGATAACTAGTTCTTCATCAAGCTGAAGTTTCTTGTCCAACCGAACGATCAAAGCTGGCATTGAACTGAGAAGGCCCATACCATGTTGTTGAAATAGTTCGACTAGGAGTCTATCATTTCTGTCAGCTAGATAGAACTTTGATTCTCAAGACATGGAATGCTGACAACTTGCATATCTATCACCCTTAAGTTGTAATTTTTTATTGAATTAAATAACAAAGAATTGTTCTATAGAATTGTATTTTCTTGAAATAATATGCGCTCCTCATCCACGGATGAGGTGCGAAACATGTTCTCCATGTTCTCCATGCAGATCTCTATCACACGCTCCTCGACTACAGTCGAGAAGTAGTATACATCTCCATGTGAGTCTCCATCATGCTCTCCTTGACTATGGTCGAAGAGCGGTATGCATCTCCATGCAAGTCTCCATCACGAGCTCTTCGACTACGATCGAAGAGCGGTATGCATCTCCATTTGATCTCCATCATGCGCTCCTTAGCTATGATCGAGGAGCGGTACGTATCTTCATGTGGTTCTCCATCATGCACTTCTCGGACATAGCTGTGGAGTGGTACGCATCTCCATTCAATCTCCATTGTGCACTCCTCAGCTACGATCAAGGAGTGGTATGCATCTCTATACGGGTCTCCATCATGCACTTCTCGACCATGATTGAAAAGCAGTATGCATCTCCATTTGATATCCATCGCATGCTCCTCGATCATGGTTGAGGAGAGTTATGCATTTCCATGCGATTCTCCATTGTGCACTCCTCGGACATAGCTGAGGAGTGGTATGCATCTCTATTCAATTTCCATCATGCGCTCCTTGACCACGATGAGGAGTGGTATACATCTCCATATGGTTCTCCATTGCACGCTCCTCGACCATGATCGAGGAGATATGGTCGAGGAGTAGTACGTATCTCCATGTGGTTCTCCATCGCATGCTTCTCGGATATAGCCAAGGAGCGATATGCATCTCCATTCGATCTCCATCGCATACTCCTCGACCACGATCGAGGAGCGGTATACTTCTCCATTCATCCATCGCACACTCCTCGATCATAGCCGAGGAGTGATACACGTCTCTGTATGAACCTCCAAGTCCCCATTCGATCTTCAACATGTATTCCTCGGCTATGGCTAAGGGTCGAATGTCCCTAAGTCTGACCTTCCACCTATCGAACTATGATAGTAGTCACTCAGACATAATTTTCTTCTCCTCACCACCAAGAATATGACCTAAAAGGTAACGAACAGCCTCCACAATACTCGACACAAGTCGGACACCAAACTCAATTACAGTAAGGCGATCGATCTCAATAACTTGTCAACACAATAATGAAGAAAAAGTGATAATTTCACTAAAACAAAATTTTTTACAAGATTGGTCGGTCCAATATAAAAATACCTCAGTAAATGTCAAGGTTCACAAAAATAGGACCAACCTATGATTGAGCTTGGACATGCCCAAGCTGAAATACAAGTTTAAGTTCCCTTGGGAGCACTGGACTCACAGACTTTAGCATGGTTGGAGAGGATGATGATGGCTGGAGGTGGACCAGATGCAGCATCTTCGGCCACCCGATCTTTACGAGTCAGACTGAAGAGTTCCTCAACCTGCAGCCCTTCATCATCGACCTCACTGACTTCATCCTCACCATCCGACTCTAGGGGTCCAAGGTTAAGGTCAGAAAAGTGATTCCTGACCTTCTACTTGAAGTCCTTGATCCCCTGTAAGTATGAGGCCGAGCCATACTCCACCTTCAGGTCCCAAAACTCGATCGAAGATCAAAAAGCTTTGACTACGATGACCTCAGCGGCCTCCAGCTTCTCCTTGCACTTATTCTTCTTGACAGATAGTCGAACTTCAGTGTCAGGTCGGGCCTTGGTGAGCTCAAATTCAAGCTGCTTCATCTCAGCTTGCAATGACTTGTTCTCCTCCTCGGCCTTTAGCTTGTATAGTTGGGCATCATCCGCCCTGTGGATGGCCTGAGCGGCCTTCTCCTCAGCTTCCCTCAAAATCTGCCAAGCTTCATGGGTCATCTTCAAAAAATGGTTGAAGTGGTGGATAAGCTACAAAAAATAAAAAAAAAGAGAGAAGAAAGAATAGGTTAGTAAAAAGTAGTTAAGAGGAAAGATCAAAAGGAGTCGAGAAAGGATGATAGATCGTTACTTATTCGAAGAAGTCCCAAGAATCATGGATTTAGAATGCCCCACCTTCAGTGTTAAAGGCCTCGACATTGATCGATAGTATGGCTGACCTAAGCAAAGATCAGATGAGTTGATAGTCACCGATGGCCTTCCTAATGTTCGGGGCCTCATCATCTGGTAGAGCTTCCACTGGAGGGGATGCCTTAGCCGACAGGTCGACTGGGCATGAAGACATGCACACTAAAATTTGAGGGGCACCTGAACTCCATTGCGATGAGGATGTAGAAGGTCGGGGGGTAGGTTTCCTCAACATGACAGAGTGAATTGGCACCACCACCTTTGCTGGCACTGGAGATTCCTTCCTCGGAGCACTACTTAGCCCTAAGGAACCCCCAGCTACGGGCTGGGTGAGGACAGCCTCAACTCGACCATGTTTGCGAGCAAGGGGTGAGCTTGCTTTCTTCCTCTTCACAGCCCGACGAAGAGCCTCGATATCTTCGGGATTCATTGCTGCAAGAGAAATGAGGTTAGTCAGAAAAAAGAAGAAAAATGCCAAACTAAATGAGATATCGAAAAACTTGCTTTTGGGGTCAGTCGAACTCAACCCGACCTTGAATAAAATCTCCTCGATAAGAAGCTTGGACAACAGAGGGAGAGCAAGACCGAAGATCTGCACCTATACCTCCTCCTCAACATCTGATAATACGGGAGCTCTAACCACCGACCTATTAGGTTGACCCCATAACGTGTTGAAGTTTCAAGAATTCTCAATCGAGATAAAGAAAAAAATGCTCTTTCCAGTTATGCACCAAGGAAGAAGCATCTCAAAAGAGATGATGTCCCTTTTGAGGAGAAATGTACTACCATCCGACCTTTGTAGGATTTTCCTTCAGTGTGAAGTAGGCTCAAAAGAGGCAGGAGGTTGGTTCAACCTCGAGGAGAAGACAGTGGGTGAAGAATGCCAAAATTTGATTCCATGAGTTCGACGCTATGCTACAAAGGCTTATTCTATACAAGTTTAGAAATTTTACAACTAAAAAGTGAAAAGACAATTGAAGACTGGTCTTCAGAGCTTCCTCATAAAGACCTACTCGGCCTTGATGAAGAAGAGCTATCCATTCCCTAGAAATGACGACCTCCAGCCTAAACTCGATTGGGACTTGGTACTTCAACCTAAGAATCTCCAAATTCTCGAGGGTGACGATGGAGTTCACTCTGATAGACTGAAGTCCAAAACTTCAGGCCTACTCAAAGAACAAGCAACATCGGACTCAAGGTCCGCACCTCTAACATTGTCACCTGAGCTCTAGGTGGATGGGGACGAACTAGACGCACTCATGATGGAGGGACAAAAAGCTGACCTATAGAATGATGCGGCCAAGCAAGCAAGGGATGGGGAAGAAATTGACTCTAGCTTGGCTTCAACCGAGCAACCAAGTGAAGTCTCCAAGTACCAGAGTTTCCCTCTCTGAATAGTGGAAGTAGTAAAAACGAAGTTACCACAACCCTATTTATAGAAGACCTGGATGGCTCCAATCTATTGTCGATATACCTTCCCCAATCGATGCTCGACAAATGGCGGCTTGTGATTGGTCAAGACATGGCCGTAGATCCAACGAACCAACAGTCGAGATTTGAAGACGGTTTGCCTCAGAATATCGATCTTCGATACGTGTCAACGGAGGATAGCTTAATGAGATCGCCTCGACCTTGGACTGGTACTCTCTTCAGCCAACCTACTAAAGTTCGACCTCGAGAGTGGGGTCAACTGTTGTGGATCTGTACCTCAGCCTCGGCTACAACATCCTTGGCTCTGGTCAAGCTATGAAATATGGGTGCCCATCAGATATATGTATATATAATAAGGGTGAAGGTCATTGGATATACCCCATCAGCAATTGTTTGCTACCCCTCGATATTGGATGATCTATTTTAGATCGTCCTTGGCCGACCTATTCCAGAGTGCTTGAGACCAACATGCACCCTATAGTCTCCATGACTTTGGCTTTAGACGACCTACTATAGCTTGCACATTGTCGACCAATCTCAGGTAGCTTGCAACCAACACCTGCTCTGCGGACACCATAACCTCGGCATTAGATGATTTATTATATCTCATCCATAGCTGAGCTATAGTTCTTGCTACCAGATTCATCTCTCTCCTAAATTGAAAAAGTCTAGATAGAGTGAAATTCCTTCGCGATCGAGTCTTCCGTAAAATTAAAACATCTTAATCAAATTAATCTGTGCGATAAATCTGAAAGATTATTAAGACTCTGAGACGGATATGACTCCAACTCCTCCTATATAAATAAAAAGACTCTAGGATCCTCAAAGTAAGTTCTCCACTCTTCGCTCTCTCCTTTTCATTGTTCTTCATCTCCTGACTTGAACGTCGAAGGATCTTCATCGGAGAATACCCTGATGAAGATTTTTTACAAGTATTCAGATGGAGCTCTAGCAGCAGTCTGACCTCGGCCACATCAACCTCGACATCCGACCTCAAGTGGAGAAATCAGGAGCAACACTGTCTAGTGAGCTTTATCTTGATTAACCATAGATCTAAGCGATATCACGATGATCCAACAGTCAAGAATAGTCTTCTGATTCAAAACTTCCCAAGCTTGTGAGCTAGCTAATAGAGGATGAAGGGAAGGGAAGAGTCTACTGCTCATTTAGGTGTTGGGAGACAACATAGGCCATGCCCTCAAAGTCACAAGTGCCGGCCCTTCAACCTTTCTTCCAGAAGTAGGAGTTGAAGGTGTATGAGGCGTGGGCCTCCAACATGTTGAGCTCGTAGCAATCTGCCCTGTGTTGGATCGGTCAGCGATCCTCCACTCCCTCCCTGCACGCATAGTCCAGTGCCACCTGCAACCTCTCTCTTTCGACCATCCCATTCGCCACGCATCACTTCTCCCCCATTGAGCTCATCGATACTCTCCCACTCCCCATCGATGTCGATGAGGAGCCATCACCTCCTCCCTTCACTCTCCCCCTATTCTCTTGCCACCTTATAAGGCCACCAGCACTGTCGCTCAAAGTGAACTCGAAGTTGTACCCCTTCTCCTCGTCCAGGTAGAAGAGGCCATAATTCCTCTCTGAGGTGGGCACCGGCTTTTGATCCTCATCGAAGAGGGCAAATAGGTGGATGTCTAGATCTACCGACGGCCACCATGGTGTCTTGGCGTTCCCTGATGGCACGTGCTGCATCAGGTTGCTGTTGTAAGCTGCAGCATTCACCACCTCCAACCCTATCTCATTCACATCCCCTTTCGGCGTCCACCCAATCTTGGAGATCATGACTTTAATGTCATTGTACATGGTGGCTGACATTGCTGCAAACATGACATCGATCTAGGTGTCGAACAGATTGTACTTGAGTCCACTCCCAAAGTCGACCACCCTCGAGATGGGGTGAATGATAATTTGATCATTTCATATTTCTGAAATGAATTGAATAACCTCATTACATTTCAGAAGTGTAGATATGGATTTTGAAATTTAATGAATATAATTGTAATAAATATAAATTTTGGAGAAATTTTTGTAATTTATCTAATATTTTAAATTATCTTAAGGTATCTTAGATCTGTCGTGCGTGTCCTGCATCATAGGGAGCTAAATAGTTTTTGATGGCTACTCCATCCCATCATTGTATGTGGATGACTATCAAATAAGAGATAACGGACGTCACATCGCCCATACACGACACATCATGTTTGAATGTTTAACAGTGGGCGGATAGATTGGTGGTCTCATGTGGAAGGGTTTTCTACCAATAGTCCATGTATAAAAAGCTCCATCGACCCGACGTAGGAATAACACATACGAGCAAGTAGTAGTCGCTATACCATAGCTTAAAAAAAAAAATCTTTATATGACAGGAAGAATCTTTCATGCTATTAACTAGCATGAGACCGATGCTGTGCAATGGAGCTAAAAAAAAAAATGAATATTATAAAATTTTTGAGCTAAAAATTATATGGTATATAATTATTATTTAGAAATTTATCTGAATATTAATGTTCATCAGTTGTTGGTTCTGTGTTGTAAAAATGAAAAAAAGCATATGTTAGATTATCATTTTATGACATTATTAATATATTTTACTTTATGATTAAATATCAATAATAGAAAAATAATTCATCGAACTTAAATTATTTGGCACGGTTATTTTTATTGGTAGTGCCAACAACGGCTCTTTGAATATAGAAATGCAAATTATTCTTACTTTTGTCAAAAAATAGCCAATTGCTAGTAAAATATGTATAGTAAAAGTTTGATACTATATTCTATCAAACGATACTTTTCAAGAGTATCTTCTCTGAAAAGCTCTAAATGAAGCTTCTTAGACCAGGTGCCAGAGTGAGATAGGTGAAGCGAGATGAAGAGAAGGAAGGCCATGGAGAGGATGGCATGGTGAAGGATCTCTATGCTGATAACACCCCATGTTGTATCTTATGGCGCTACAAGATAAAAGATAATTAGCAATACAAAAAAAATAAAACTAAATATCTAAAAGCAGCAACAAAGACAACTACCAACTTGTGTTGGTAAATAAATGTTGGCAAAAGCGGGGTTGTTAATTATCTTTGCCGGCACTTCATTCTTATTGTTAGTAAATATAATATTTAGCGATGCAAAGTAAGAGCCGATAAAATGGATAATCTACCTATGCTTTACTTTAAGTGTCGGTAATAATGCTTTTACTGATGCAAAATTTGCATTGCCATAGGGCGTGCCAGTTCTGGCATGCCCTTTACCGATGCAAAGTTTGCATCGGTGAAAGCTATGATTACCGATGTATCCTGATAAGCATCGGTAATTAAACTTTTATCAATGCTTGTTTTGCATCGCTAATGGTTATTTTATTAAAAAAATAATTTGATTTTTTTGTAAAATTATCAATTTTTTTATAGTTTTTCTTGCAAACCTGTATAGATAAACAAATATGTATATACAATATACACTCACACGACCATCTTCTCTATTCATACAATTCGATGGTCGTAATTAAAATCAAATTCATCTCACTTTAATAATAACACAATCTATATATATACTCTCTAACATTCCAATACATTGAGAATATTAACTTTCACAACTAGCTAAAAGTGTGTGTATAAATATATACAATTGCATAAAATATCATGTAACTTACTATTTACCTAGATAATATAAACAACTATTCAGGTAAAAATATAAATATATATCCATACAAAATTAAACTTCAAGCAAATTTGGAGTTTATTGTCATACCAAGCCGTATCATAGATCCATAATAGATTAAAAAATATAAAAGATTAAGATAGCAAACTAATTATTTACTAGGTGATGAAGACACATAGATTAAGAATAATATAAAATAATATCAATTACAGGAAAAAATCTATCATCATCATCACTAAAGTCATCGCCATAGGCATCAGCAAGGATGTTAGGGGTTGACGGGGGAGGCATGCGACGGTATAACTCATTAAGCTTTGTCCCAAACACTTCAAATTGGGATGTAAGCTGAGCATTGGCATGCTGTAGAGCCACTATGTCCTCCTATGATCTATAGTGCTCCTCCTCAGCTCGACGCATCTCCTCCTTATGTCTCGTCTATACCTCAAGCAGACGAGCATCACTAGAAATATGTGATGCTCTAGAGGAGTTGGAGGCCACAACTGTATATCCCAACCCTTTAATATAATTGGATCTCCTACCAAGCAACTCACCACAGGTATCATCATCTGTGGGTGGGGTGGAGCCCTCAAGGATGGGTTGGGATCATATATGTATTATTCGCTCCTAATTAAAAAAATAAATAAAAATAAATAAATACACTTAAAACTCTAAACTTCATAATAAAAATGAAATATAAAACTTAATCAATAAATACTTACATGCCCTCTCCTTGATCCCAGGAAGCCAATCCCCTGTCGACCAATAATGAGTCTTCTGGTAGACTTCTATCCACCCCAACAGCTGTCCTGTCTCGATGTTTCACTAAAATTTATGAATGTAAGTACACAGACATATATATACACATTCTAAAAAAATCATTAGAGATGTATGTAAGTGCTTTTATCAGCTCATACTGGTGCTGCGCAAATTTTTTTGATTTGCCATAATGCATGGCTGTCAGCCTCGATCAGTTCTCTGTAATCTTCGCATACATGGCCTAACAAGCAAATACATTCAAGATATGAGTTAACATATTATAATATCATATCAATTCAATAATTCATATTTTCATTAAATATAACTGTTGTACCTTATATGCAAAGTCTTCATACTTATTGTATAAGAGATCCCAGTCGGGGCATGAAATATTCTTGTGGGGTGTCTCATGTGTCACTGCCACCCCATGTGCATTGGAGACCTCCTTCCAGTAGCTATAGAGCTCATATCTAAACCTCTTAAACAACCTCCCCATATGTTTAAAGATAGCCTCCTGCATGCGCAACGTATCGATCTTCTCAATATCAAAGTCATACTGCACAAATAATGTACAACATATAAAATTTAAAAAATAAAAGTTAAGTAATTATCAAATTAAATATAAAGTAAATAGAAGAATCTGTATTTAAAAATACAATGTAATTTATATTTAATTACCTATAAATGGTCGAGGAGGATCTGCTTCTATGGCTTCGTAACTTTTCATCAATCAAATATCATCAAGGGAGCGTACGTCTAGACAATGATGCCAACATCACACACATACGGATCCCTAACGTGGCATTGAAGTGGTATAATATAGCCCGATGGGATGACAACCTTCATCCTTTGCCCAAGATGCACCCTCTTCGACTCCTCCAACTTCTCATTTCTGGCAGCTCCACGAGCCCGCCTAATCACAGTATCAGCTACAACAAAAAAAAATCTAAAAATTGATTATTTATAGAGGATAAAAAAAAAATAAATTAAATACATAAAATAATAATACGTAAAATCAACCTGTCATGGTAGGAGATGATGTGCCCACCTTGGAAGACTGCTGTTGAGATGAAAAGGCACCGATATCTTAGTGTGGGTCCTCCCATGAGATTGTCTATCTGGTAGGTGACATGCCTGTATCAAACAACATATTAGAGACAATATAATATGGATAAAATTATATCGATACTAAATGATATATGAAATATAAGATATATGAGTTTTTTTAAAAAAATTACATATTAGTTTTCAGTGTCTGTATCTTCATCAGAAAGATTATCAACATCTTCATTATCATAATCTACTAATGTACAATCTTCCTCATCATTATTTATGAAGCCATCATCATTATCATCATCATCCTCTGACATGTTCAAATTTGGGGTAAGCAATAGTGAGTAGCTATCACAGTCAACTAGCATAGATGAAAGATAAAGAAGTTGGAAGTGGATTAGTAGTTTGGTAGCCTGAATAGTTGGGAAGACATCCATTATTAATGAGGAGAAGTGTTCTCATGTCATTGCTCCCGGTCCTCAAACCTATGGAGGTTACGAATCATTCATTCATTGATTGATTCAAGGTAGCTTTAGCCATTGAATGAAGTGGTAGAAGCTAGTCATCATAAGTGAAGCAATCTTTCGAGCCAGGAAGGAGGCCTTTTTCTAGTGTGTAAGCTACCGTAAAGAAAGAAAGCCTCCGCATTAGAAAGACTAAAGAGGCATGGAGGGCCGACTACAAGACTACGACTACAATACAAGTCATGAGTGATAGTGAAACCTTCTGCCTTTCTTTTCAAAAGCCCCACAACGAGCTATCTTATAGCAGATAACTAATGCAAGGCAGTAGCCATTCACCTTCCTAAGATTCTACCTAAGTCGAACTAAAACTCCTGCTTTCAGTTTGGAAGCTTCACAAGTATGCAATTGGATCCAATAGCAAGGCCAAGCCAGTAGACTTTAATTCACTGACATCAATATTATCAGGTTGCACATCATCCCTAATTAGACAAGATGTGCTTCCAATGTCTGCACTGTACTATCCCAAGTTATCTATATTTTATTCCTTCTGAAAGAAATCCTCAACTATTTCTACCTGAAAATGAATATGTATGTTGTAAACACTCCCTTATATCTCATATCTTTTAGGTATATTATCTGCTTTGTCTGACTAGCAAGTATGAAAGAATCATATTGGTACCATATTCTTGCAAAGTTGATGCTTATGAAGTATGTATCTTTATGAATATCCATCCTATTATTGCTGATATCCCATCATTGGCATTTAAATTGGTAAATGAATCATTTTGACCCATATCTTAACTGTATAATATCTATTAAGATACCATAATATTCAGTCTCATTGTTTCCATCAATTTTTAATGTCAGAATTCCACTATTTTGGATCTGCCTCTGTATATCAAGATTTCTTGTATGAAACCACATGCCACCAACAATATATGAGCTATAATATAAAATCTTAGGATCGAAGTGGCATGCCAAATCATATAGTTCCTCCATTGCACCATCTTCTTTATTATGATACATTAACATCATCTATAAGAACATACATATAATTTATAATAAATTATTTATATATAGTATATGTAGTTAGAAGTTGAATAAAGCTGTTATAGTGCTTACACATTGTCTGAACCAAGCTGCGAACTCCCTTCGATGTCGTTCCTCGACATCTCTATTATTTTGTCACAATAATGTCTCTATGCTCTCTACAATAAACAATAAATACATGCTTATTAGTTACTTTATCTTATGATAAGTATATGATATTGATTATGTAAAAATACTTACTCCATAAAATGATAGATTTCTTTGTAATTATTCAGTACATAGAAATGCACCTGATCACGCTCTTCTATGTCCATAGGTTTATACTTTCTTCTACTAATGGGATGAAAATTAGCCTTAAAAATAGATAATGTAGGTTCAATATCGGCCCACTCTCTATTTGCATTGTGCTCTTCATAATTGAATCATGTTTCTTTATCATTGAGGTACATTGAATAGAATGTAAGACACTCTATAAAAATATATGCTTCCATAATTGATCCTTCTGGATGTACCTTATTTTGCACATATTGTTTCAACTTATACAAGAATTTACATATACAAAAAAATAAAAATAAATATAAATTACATGTAATTAGAATTGTAGTGATTGTAAATTAATAAAAAAATTAATTTTTTATAATATTATTACCACTCAATAGGATACATCCATCGATACTGAACTGATCTGACAAGCAAAGCTTTTCTTGAAAGGTGAACTGCCAAGTGTACCATAATGTCGAAAAATGATAGTGAAATTTTTTTTTCAGCTTATACAAAATTTGGGCAATATTTGATTGAAGCTTCTCAAGTATATCAACTTGAAGTTTCTGACAACATAATTCTTAAAAAAAAAATCCAATTCAATTAGTGCATTCTATATCTCGAGGGTGGAGAAGCCATGCATCACAATGGGTAAAAGATGCTGCATCCTAACATGAGAGTCATGACTCTTCATACCTAAGATATTGCCATCTTTTAAGTTCACACATCTTGAAATGTTGAAGGCAAAACCACCAAAAAATTTTATCATTTTTAACCACTCACAAAAAATTCTTTTTCCATCTCCATGTAATGTATAACTTGGAGTTGGAATTAGGAATTTCTGATCATCATGGGGCACCAAGTGCGACTCATGCCATAATCCCATTCTTTCCAAGTCTAGTTGAAAATTTAGATTATCCTTTATTTTTTTCTTGATGTTAAGCAGTGTCCCAATAATATTATCACAAATATTCTTTTCAATATACATAACTTCTAAGTTATGATGATGTAGGAGATGTTGTCAATAAGATAATTCAAAAAATATGCTCCATTTTATCTAGTTCAACTCTGATTTAATATGCTTTTACTTGCGACTGTTAGTAATTTTATTAAATTTGACATGGTCAATGGCCTCTAGTTGTGCCAATATGTCATCTCTGCTCATCACATAAGGTGGCCCATGCATCTCTGACTTCCTATTGAACCATCGATTTCGACGAGTCCTCCAAAAATGATTAGATGATAAAAATCGATGATGACACATATAGGTAATTTTCATTCCATGCTTCAGTCTAATGAAACACCGATCACCATTGCAAACTAGACATGATAAATATCCCTTTGTGCTCCATTTAGATTGGTTGCTACATGCCAAAAAATTATTAATTGTCCACATTATCATTGCATGCAATTAGAAATTTATTTTACTAACTGAATCATATGTTACAACACCAGTCTTCTAAAGTTCTTTTTACTTCATCGATTAAGGGTTGTAGATAAATATTTATCTCATTATTAGGAGCTATAGACCCAGGAATAAGTAGTGATAACAATACAAATGGCTCTTTCATATATTTCCATGGTGCAATATTGTATGTGTTAGAATTTGGCACCTCGAATTTGATCCACTGGAAAAAAACATAAGACAGAGAAGCCTGTAGGAGAAACTACGATGCAGAGGAGCCCAGAACGTAGTGCATGACGATGCGGAGGCCCGAAGATGTAGCATGCATAGACCCACAGCAAGATTGGGCCCACAAGCATGTGTAGGCCCATGGGACATGCGGCACAGGCATGTGCGGCCCAGTGTGGGCACACGGGTGCACGGCCCAGTGCGGGTGTGTGGCCCAAGCAGTTGCATGGGTGCACGGATGCGCGACCCAGGATTCAAATTCCATACAATCCATGGTGGACTACGGGAAGATGGCACGGTCCATGCGGATGCCGTGGATCGGCCTAGTGCACAGCCAAAAAATCATGGTCCATGCGATCCCTTTGCATGATCCAATGGTTGGGAGGTGATCTGGGAGGCTTTTTGCACGATCTGAGGACCACGAACATGAGTGGGGAAGATCCAATGGCCAGGAAGGGAATTGGAGTCCTTTTGAAGGTAGGATTTCGATGGAGGTTGGGTTTTTTCTTTATAAAAGTGGCCTAATGGCCCATGGAACAGTGAGTAGCTGGTTGGAGTCGATAGTGAGCATCTGAGAGGTAAAGGAGCTGCAGAGAGAGTCAGAGCAGTAGCCAGAGCCTTAGGTGGAGTCGGCAGGGGGTTTTCTTGGGCTTTTCATGAGAGCTCTTGTAAGGGGTGATAGGTGGAGCTTCTTGTCAAAAGAGAGAGGTTTATAAGAGTAGAGAGTGTATGATTTCCTCTTGTAACTATTTTTTTTCATAGTAAAGCCTTTGCATATCCTGTAAAGGTAGATCTTAGTCTAATCCATGTATTTGATTATATTTTTTTTATTTTTTTTCTTTTTGCTACAATAATTAGTACTAGATCCCCAACAATTGATATTAGAATTAGGTGGTACCAGAGTGTGTAGTTGTCCAAGTTATGGCAGTATTGATCAAGATTGAAGAAGATAAAAAAATCAAGCTCAATCAAGGTGGAGATCAATCGGTATGATGGAAAGAGTAATTCTCCCTATGACAAGTGAGGGTGAAGGATGTGCTCATTCAACATGGGTTGATCGATGCTATCTTATACGAGAAGAAGCTGATTATCATGAAGGTGAATGATTGGAGGCAGCTCCAGATGCAGGCAGTGAGCACGATCTGCTTGTACTTAGTGGATGATGTGGTGATCTATGTACTTGGTGAGACTTCTCCAATAGTGATGTAGATGAAGCTTGAAGAGATGTACATGGTAAAGTCACTCACCAATATGCTCTTTCTCTGGTAGTAGTTCTACCAACTATGGATAAGCGAGTGACAGAGTATGCAGGAGCATTTCAGTAACTTCTAAAAGATCCTCACCGATTTTCTCAATATTGGTGAGAAGGTTGAGGAGAAAATCAGGGTATTGGTCTTGCTTTTATCACTTCTTTCTTCTTTTGAGTTCTTGGTGACTGCTCTTCTAATAGAGAAGAGCACCATCAAGATGGAGGAGGTTACTTCTGTACTACTCCAGAATAAGATTCTCAGGTGGGAGAACCAGACTTCGAGTTCAAGTGGCAGAAGATGAAGCAGCAGAGGATTGCAACATGGACGGTCCAAGTCCAAACCAAGAGACTCGAGCAAGATCATATGCTACCGATGTGATGAATTAGGGCATCATATCAAAGATTGTCCATATCTCAAAGATTGGATGAAGGCTACTATAGCGATGGCAAGTAGTGATATAGAAGATAGTGATGATGTTCTTCTGGTGACTGATAAGATATCAACTTCTTCTCCCTAGTGAATTTTGAATTTTGCTTGTTCGCATCATGTATGTTGTAGAGAGGAGCTGTTAAACCCCCTAGAGAGTAGTGAGGACATTGTTCACATGTCGGATGGGTCAATCTATAAGATCAAGGGTAGTGGGACGATCAGCTTATAGGCACACGATGGAACAGTGAAGATGTTGGGTGAAGTCCGATACATATCTGGCTTCAGAAATAATCTAATTTTACTAAGCAGACTGGATTCAAGTAGTTATAGATGGAGAGCTGATGATGGAATTCTGAAGGTCATGCGTGGCAGTGGGGTTGTGATGAAGGAAAGAAAGTATGGAGGATGCTATCTCTTAATAGAAAGCTTAGTGTGAGGTGGAGCTTCAAGAGCTAGTGGGAGCCTAGTATGAGGTGGAGCTATAGGAGAAGGTGGATCGGACATAAGATGGGAGACTCGGAAGGATGATAGATGATATTGCAAGGTGAAGTTCCTATTGCTGCAGAAGGCTACCCCAAGCAGATCTCAAGTCAGGCAGATCACAACACACGATGGAGATAGGATCGAGTGACCTGGCTCGACTCTCATATTTATCCATCTATGAGTGGCAGAAATATACCTCAAGATATGTGGGCGAGATCATCCAGAAGTTTTCAGAGTTAGGTGGAGGTCGAATGTCGAGTCAAGATAGAGATTGTTGAAATTTGACGCCTCAAATTCGACCCATTGGAGAAAAACCCAAGATAGAGAAGTTTGCAAGAGAAACCACGACATAGAGGAGCCTGGAGTGCAGCATACGATGATGCAAAGGCCCGAAGATGCAGCACATGTAGGTCTGCAGCTAGGCAGGGCCCACAGGCATGTGCAAGTCTGTTGGACGTGTGGCCTAGGCGTGCACGAGCACAACCCAGTGGGTGTGTGGGCGCACGAATGTGCGGCCCAGGATTCAAATTCCATGTGGTCCATGGTGGATCACAGGAAGATGGTGCGGTCCATGCAAGCACCATGGATCGGCCCAGTTCATAGCCCAAAAATCATGGTCCATGTGATCCCTTTGCATGATCCAATGGTTGGGAGGTGATCTGGGAAGCTTTTTGCATGATCTGAGGGCCACGAACACAAGCAGGGAAGATCCAATGGCTAGGAAGGGAATTGGAGTCCTTTTGAAGGTAGGATTTCTATAGAGATTAGATTTTTGCTCTATAAAAGTGGCCTGATGGCCCGTGGAATAGTGAGTAGCCAGCTGGAGTGGACAGTAAGCACCTGAGATGCAGAGGAGCTGCAGAGAGAGAAGGAGTCACAGCCAGAGCCTTAGGTGGAGGCAGCAGCAGGTCTTCTTTAGTTTTTTGTGAGAGCTTTTGTAAGGGGTGAGAGGTGAAAGGTTTTTGTTGAAAAGAGAGAGATTTATAAGTGTTGAGAGTGTGTGATCTCCTCTCATAATTATTTTATTTCATAGTAAAGCCTTTGCATGTCCCATAGAGATAGACCTTGATCTAATCCATGTACTTGATTATATTTTTTTTATTTTTTCTTTCTTTTTGCTACAACAATTGGTACTAGATTCTCAACAATATGATATTAGCATAATCGGCCACATATTGTAAGCATTGCTAGTGGTCCCGAATGGATTGAAACCATCGGATGCTAGGCCAAGGCGAATGTTACGTGGGTCACTAGCAAAATGAGGAAACTGTTTGTCAAATTCTTTCCTAACTATGGAGTCAGCTAGATGACTAATGATGTTATCCTTAGGAATCCTCATCTCATGATACCATTTCATTGCCTCAACAATCTTTGATGATTGATAAAGTCTCTAAAGTCTTTGTGTTAATGGAAAGTATCTAAAAGCTTTATGAGGCCGCTTCTTATCCCTACCAAGTTAAGTCTTCAGCATACCTTGACTCACCACATTCTGGATAACAATCTAAGTATTGATGCTCTTTATAAAATAATGCACAATCATTCTTGCATGCATGTATCAGTGTATAATCGAATCCAAGTTTACACATATACTTTTTTGCCTCTGAATATGAATTTGGAAGTTTTTCACCTTCTTCCTTGATTAAGTTCAATATATATTTAAAAGACTTTTGACTCCAACCAAACATGATTTTATCATGAAGAAGCTTTATCAAGTACTCAAGCTTCGAGAACTTCTTACAATTTGGATACAATGGCTCCTTTGCATCTCTCATGAGTTTTTTAAAATGTCCATCATTTGTATAATCCATACTGTCAGGAGACTTGTCATGAGTATTTTTGTCGGATACAAAATTGTCCCCATGTTGGATAGCATATGCCCCTTCATATAAATCATCTAACATATCATTGATGCTAATTGATCCAAGCATTTGATCCGCATGTTGGTCTCTTATGTTAGCAGGTGTATATTCTCCATGCAAATCTCAAATAATATACTTTGGATCCATACCCTGATTCAAAAAGTATTCCAATGCTACATCTGTAGGCTGAAAGTAGTTGTTGTGATAGCTCCATTAAAAATATTTGATTCTATTGGGATTATCAACTCTCTCTCATGCAAATCTTATAAAATCTCTAACACCTTATCAGTATTCAGGTAAGATGATAGGGTAGATATTCATCCAACTCTTATTGATATTTTCCATCTTTCATGAGAAATATTCATCATTAAAGTATGTGTTATAAAAAAAAATTTATAAATGTATGACCCTATCCATTTTAACTCAATACTAATGAGTGTGGCCCTATCTCTTTCAAAAAAGCAATAATCTTATTATTATCATTACTTGATATTTTGCTCCATTATTGTGAAAATTTTGGCAGCATCTCTCCATGGTTCTCCAAGTATACGATATGAATATGGTGCTTATGTACCCTATCCAATGTGTACCAAGAGAACAGAGTAGAGATAACTACTGAATATCACATAAAAAAACAAAACACCAATTAATAACAATAATAAGATTAAAGCTTTTCCAAACTATCCAAGAATGGGGCATCCAAGAGTCCTCCATCTCGAAAATGACTTTTGAATGAGAATCTATGGTTCAATGCAATTTAACTACCATCTCTGAACATACATACATGAATGGACTTCTAATTTATCAAAAAAGGATAACTCCCATTGGTCAGTTCCTATTGGTTCAGTTTTCATCTTTACCTCAATATGAAAGGACAAGTTTACAATGATCAAATTATGTGATGCTTAGGTTTTGCACCAAAATAGGACAAGTTAATGAAAACAATTTGGATGGCATATTTTCATGCGAGAATAACATGGAGGAAGCTTCTCTAAAGAGATGGAATGAAACCATGCTAAGATTGAAATAAATTAAACATAGACCAAGAAAAGCATAATGGGAGTCATGGAAAAGATTTATTGCTTAAAAAAGAGAACCTTGCAATAGTAAGAGAGAGTAGATGGACTAGCTTGAAACTTTTATAAACACTAAGCCCAACAATTGATTGAGCTTTTTCCAAATGTTTTAGTTCAAGCTTCAAACTAGGCCTATGCTCAAAAATTTTCTAAGCACTAGACCCAAGCCTAACTTGGGCCTTAGATTAAGCTGAAACCAATACCCATCTAAGCCCAAAATTGTCCAACTGCATGAGGCAGGATAGGTTTCGAAGATGAAGGCACATCTTCCATATAGTTTGATCAAGAGGTTTGGCCAAATCTATATTTCCAATAAGGTGCTTCAACTTCATGTGAGGGAATGGTAGTTTCCACCAATGATGCACGCAATCTGATCCATCTCTCTTACAATGTGCTAAGGTATCATCTAACAATATATAGTTGAAGAGACACTATAAGAACATGGATTATTAGTGACAGCAAATTATCATTGCTTATAGCAGAGTTGTCGTCGCTAATACTATTAGCGACGACATCCCGCCACTAAAATATTATCGAAAATAACATCATCACTAATTATCATTATTAGTAATGGCAAAAATTCTATCGTTAAAAATGATAATTAGCGACGGCATTAACGACAATAAAGCTATTACTAATAATTTAAATATTTTTATTAATTAGAATTTAAAAAATTATTAGCAATGACAATATAGTCGCTAATACTGTCACTAATAGTTTTTTACTTTTTTTTGAAAAAAACTATTAGCAATGGTATTTGCATCGCTAATAGTTTTTTATTTTTTTAAAAATTTATAATTAAATATATTAAAGTCTATTTTAATCATAGTAACAAGCAATAATATTTTTTTAAATCTATTATAAATAAAATAATAATTATTTATCATAATTATAAATATAAAATTAATTATATTATCTTAAAAATATAAATTTTATAATTTTATAAATTTATACTACTTTATAATTATCAAAATTACATACATATCCAAAAAAAAATATCATGTGAGATCCTCTTCATCATCCTCCTCATCCTCCTCCTACTCCTGCATGTCCTCTTTAGCAACTAATGAAGAGAGCAGGATATCTCAGCATCTTATAATGAATAAAAATAAAATATTATTAATAAATTTTGATATAAAAATATATATGTCGATATGAAAATGTATATTGATATACTACTCTGATTTTCGAATAGATTATTCCTACATATTTTATTTGATGATATGAAGCTATAGACACCATCGATCCATCGATTAGATAGTTAGATTGAATTTTTACTTCCTAAGTCTTCTTTTCAAGCTCAAGTTTAAACATGTGAAGCTTCTAAATATAAAAATTTAAAATATATAAAAAAATTATAGCTAGACTTATCTACTATGATGGCTGTGATAATGAGCCCAATTGATTATGTAGATGTGGGTCTCGAAGAATCTCAATGATTGTATCACAGACAGTATCTCGAAAGTTCTGAGGTCACTAGCTCCAAAGCCTCCATACGATCTCCTCCATATATGCATCATCCCACATTTGGATTGTCGAGGCCTGAGAGGAGGAGTATCGAGCTGTCAGAGGGTCGAAGCTATGGTTGAATCTTATGACATGGCTCCTACTCATCCCTCTGGTGGCCCTGAGCCATCCCTCAAGATCAAAGAGGGGCAGAGAGGACAGGTCCTCACCGTGCCATGATATGAGATGCTCTGTATAATCTGCCTATACAGTTTAAGAATTTATTAGTGCATATATATCAGTATATATAAAAATTTAATAAATAATATTTTAAGTTTGTTACTGTGATCTATCAAGATCTAGGATCTAAGTAATCACTAATCCTCTTAGACTGATGTATGGCCTCCCATATCTGTAGCTATCCTGGTGCATGACCCAACTATCATGTCTATAATAAATAAATAATAAAATTAAATCAATTAAAATATACTTATGATCAATTCAAGATGAAATTAATTTAAGTGTAAAATTTTTACTAATCTATTGGTCACAATATGTGTGCCAACGGAGCCATTAGTGTGCTTAATCGGATATTGTTAGATGAATCGATTCTGTCATGCCCTCTGTTGCCTACCAGAATACTCCTCAGTACTCCACTGGTTGCAGAGGGCCTCCCATATATCCACTCACATCCAATGATCTGTGTAAGACTTTCAGTCTGATGGTGACTTGGAATTGGAGTGCTTTATGGTGGACTACCAAAGGCTGTGCAACCCATCCCGAAACTTCCACATGGCTAGCTCTTTGAAGGTTCGACGGCCAGTCCTGAGGAGTCTCAAATTGATAGTATCCTATAAATAGAAGCAACCGTGTATTAATAAATAGAATATAAATCTATCATAAATTTAAAAATTAAACATCTATGACTTATCAGAAACATGTCTTAGGCTGCATCATGAGCCCTCGATGGCCAATTGGAGAACTCGTTCACTGATTTCGACATCAATTGTCAGATGATCTCGATAACTATATGAGGCACCTCAAGCTCTATAAATATTCTATAAAATTGATTTTGAACAATAAATATTAGTCTCTAAAATGACTAAATTTTAAATATATTCAGTGAAGATATAGTACTTATGAATGGCTCTGAATATAGAAGAGCTCTCTATCCTCCTATCGAGTTGGAGGTGCCACGAGCCAGACAGATCTCTACCATGTCACTGACTTTGAGAGCCAAGCACTACTCCATATGACTGTGGGGTTATTGGTGACTCCACGACGTTCGAACCTAAGAGTATCAAGACATCATAAAGAATATTATATTCGATAATAAAGGATAAATAATATCAAAGAGAATATCTAAAGTATTAAAGTTTACCACATGGTATGAGTGCCATAGAACCATGCAAGCTGGCTATATGAGAGCTCTCTCCTCAAGAGCTCTCTCCTCGGTTGTGATGACTCTGACCTCTAGAAGACATGATCTATAATCTTTGAAAATAAAAATAAATAGATTCATGGATTAATTATATAATTATAGGTGGCAATGCAAGATTCAAAATGATGCAAGATAAGTATTTAGATGTTTAGTATTCTTCAGATATTTGGTACCCTTCAGATGGGTGGCAATGCAAGACAAGTATTTAAAATGAGTCAGAAGTCCAGAAGTTCATCGCAAGCGAGGAGCACTACTCATTGACCTCTTCAGATATTTGGTATCCTTCAAATTCTTCGTCTGATTCTTCCTCTTCTTCCACTTCTTCATCTTCTTTCTCTTCTTCTCCTTCTTGGATAAGATTGTCCTTTAAAATAAACTCAAAATGATCTATCTCCTCATATTGGCTATCATATAGGAGAAAACCTGGAGCATCCAACTTTATATCTATGAAAGACTAATGAACTTCAAATGTTTCATCCTCCTGAAAGCATTCTGGTAAATAAGGCTCTTCTTCTTCTTCTTCGAGCATGTAATGAATGGTCTGAGACTTAATTTTGTATATAGCCCACCATTCGTTCCTTCCTCTCATTTTTGATGGGAAAGGAGTATAATATACTTGAACAGTTTATTGGACCAGCACAAAGGGATCATTGACATATGCTTTTGATCTATGTTTGATTTTAATAAACCCATACTGTGGATCAATTTTCATATAATTATCGGTATCAAACTATCAGTGCTTTAATAGAATGATGCTATTACCTCCAATATAGATCAACTTGATTATTTCTTCAAGAATTTTATAGTAGTTACTCTTTGCCTCACCCACCAGCTATCCTTTATACACACACTACTATTTATTATACTCTTATGGTATCCATATTGCTGCATGTGAAATTTGAAACCATTTATGTTATAGCCATTATAACATATCACATACTTTGTTGGTCTTTAATCAAATAGTCTGAGCTTCTTAGATATGGATTCACCCCCTTGCATGACCTACATATTATAGAAAAATAAATTGAAAGCAATTAAAATAAATAAAATGACAGTGATAGCTTACCTGTTGATAAAATTAATTTATAAAATTCTGTGAGCACTGAGAGAAAATTTTTTTCTCGCTTATTATCAGGTTGTCCCATCTCAGTATCTCATCATATTGCCTATACAAGCATAAGATAAGTATAGAATGATAAGTGATTAAAAAGTTGAGATTGTGATGGATACTTACTCAACATATAGGTCGACTTTCGTACAGTTTAGCAAAATATATATCTCTTCCTATCGGAGCTCTCTATCAGTTAATATTCGATGAACTTTGTGTTCAAATTCATGAGCAGGATAGGCAAATATTGAGATCTCTACCTTTATTCATCACCACCATCATTATTTCAACCCACACGACTGAAGATATATGAGGAGAATTAAAAAAATGCTATCTAAAAATTTATTTTGAACCCTCAACATATCGTTTGATTACTGTAATTACCTATAAATTAATTATAATTCTCAAATTATCCAAATTGGACAGTCAATTGATCAATATACATAATTCTCTGATCTATATAAAAATATATAAATATATGGATACTATAAAATAGTATATTAATCAAAAGATGCATCTATCATTATATGTAATGTAATATTTTTAAAATTTTTAAAATATTGAATTTCTAAGTAAAAGATATCATTGCAAATGGAGATGATCGGAATGCACATCTTGCGCATGCGAACTTGGAGCATGCTAGATGACTAGGCCGTACGAGTACACCAGCATGGCATCTAGACAAATTTCATCCTGGAGGTTCCAATGTACCAAGCAGAATTGTAAATAGGACTGAAAATGGGCTAGGCTGGGTCAGGCCACACCCCTCTTTGTGTTTGGTTCAAAAATTTTTTCAAACTTCAGACCAAACCTAGGGCTTAAAATCTAACATCGAGTTGCTCCAGCCACTATCGGAGTAAATGAGCATACCAGAGCTGGTCCGTCGATGGTCGCTCGACTTCGAAGCCCTATCGTCGAAGGCAGTAAGGCTATTCTCGCTAGAAAACTTTTCGAAGTAGTTTCACCTCCTGAGAATAATATTAATTTTAATAGTATTATTAATAATATTATTAAAATTAATATTTTTATTAATAATATTATTAATTTTAATAATATTAATAATAATATTATTAAAATTAATAATAATATTTATAATATTATTAATATAATTTAAAAAATATTATTAATTTAAAACTAATTTAACTAAATTTAATTAAATATTATTAATTTAATTTAAATATTAAATCTAGTTTAACTAAATTTTATAAATATTAATTTAAAAATATTAAAAAATTTAAACAATGATATTTGACGATCACTATGGAGTCATCGCTGTCATCGTCACTTATACTCACCAAACCCATAGAGACGGTGGCCCAGAGGCAGCACTGCGGCATGGAGGTGGTGCTGTGTGGCAGGAGAAAAAGTAAGGGGAGGAAAGTGGAAGGCAGGGGGAAGAAGGGGGGAGGTGGGATAGGGTCTTGGGGAGGTGACCAGAGAGAGGTGAGCCGGAGGCTTGGGGCTTGGGGAGGCGGCTGAGGGCTTGGGAAAGCCGGATTTGTCGAAGGGGGAAAGAGGGGGATTGGAGGTAGTCGGGAGCTCGAGGAGGCGGTCGGAGGCTCGAAGAGGCGTGAGGTAGCTGGGGGCTCACAGTCAGAGGCTCGAAGAGGTAGGAGGTGGTTGGGGACTCACGACCAAGGGCTTGAGAAGGTGGGAGGTGATCGAGGGCTTGAAGAGGTGATCGGGGTTTTGAGGAAGCGAGATCCAGTGATGGGGGAAAGAGGGGGATTGGAGGCAGAGGAAAGAGGGGGGTGGTGACGGGATAAGCGAAAATGGAAAGTCAAAAACCAGCAGGGGGCTTTTAGGATTTGTATTAGCGATGGTAAAATTTTCATCACTGTAGCCATCACTAATAACTATAGTGACAGCATTGCCATCGCTACTGCCGTCGGTAATATTTTTAGAGACGGTATATGAATCCGTCATCAAAGCCCGTTGGTAATGTCATTGCTAAAACCTTTTATTAATGATGGCAAAAATGCCATCGCTAATGTTCATCACTAATACCTTAATTTCTTGTAGTAAAGTGTCAATGCCAAGGACAAAATTAAGGGGTGAGCCAAGGGTAGGTGTAGTACTCTTGGATACACACTCATCAATGCCAAACATCCCCCCCCCCATCCACAACCCCAAATAACCTCCCACTATTGTCAAACACACACACACACCCCCCAACCCCAAACACGCCCACCCGCTGCCTCTTCAAATGCATCAGCAGTGACTAAAAATTCCTAATCAAATATAGAAAAAAAAAAGAAATTGTGCATACCAGCAAGAGGTGAGACAGTGGCTGTCTCAAGCAGGCTGAGCAGAGGAGAGGTGGCGCAGGGTGTAGAGGCAGAGCAGAGTAGTGGGGGAGCTTAGGTGTCAGCAACAGTGGCGAAGAGGAAGTGAGAGAGTAGGGGAGATGGATTGAGAGAGCAAGGGAGATTGAGAGAGCCGAGGGAGAGTGTGAGAGAGGGAAATATAGGGAAAGAGAGAGTGCGAGAGGCGACAGTGGTGGTGGGGATGGTGACAGTGGCTACCGACAAGTGAGGGAGTGAGAAAGCAGGGGGAGGGAGTGAAAGAGCTAAGGGACCGAGTGAGAGAGGGAAATGGAGAGAAAGAAAGAGCACGAGAGAGGGAAATGGAGTAGAGAGAGATCGAGAGTGTGAAAGAGGGAAATGGAGGAAAAGGGATTCCATGCCCCGAAAAAGAAAACTCTTTATCATTGCTAAACATGCGTCGGTAATGAAAATAATTATCTACACAATTCGTAAGCATCGATAATTTGTATCATTACTGATGCAAATTTAGCATGGGTAAAGGGATTCACAAAAAAGAAATTTAAACAATCAATTATTGATGCTTTTTTTTAAATGCTGACGCTATTATTACATCGATAATTTAATTTACCGATGCTTTAGAAATAAGCATAGCTAATTATGAAAATTTTACCAACACTTTCATCTTGCGTAGCGAATTCCGGTCTTTACCCATGTAAAATTTTGCGTAGGTAAACTTTGCATTGGCAAAGTCTCCATTTTTTGTAGTGCGGTTCCATTTTGAGTGTATATATAAGATGTTATTAACTCACAATATTAATTATATAAAAATTTTGGATTATATAGAAGTTTTTAATTTCATCTTAAACTTTAATTTAGTAAATCAACTTATCTTACTTTGTAATTTATTCAATTTAGATCTTAATCATGAATTTTTTTTATCATGACAAAATTATCAAATGATGTCATCTTCTGCATCACTTTTTCTGCCATGTAAGCAAGTCATATGATGTTATGTAACAATGCTATCATAATAATGAATTCACAGTCAGAGTCCAAATTAAATAAATTTTAAAGTTAAATTATTTGATTGTATTAAATTAAAATTTATAATAAAATTGAAAATCTCGAAAAACTTTAAATTTTTTTGCATAATTAATTCTATTATAAATTGCTTTGGAGATGTATCTTGTAGTTAATTTGGATCTGCACTGTGTTTTGCATTATGGAGAGCACAATAGTTTTTGATGGCTACTGCATCATTCTATTATTGGATATAGGTGACTATCAAACAAGATGGGTCATAACACAATATTTAATGCTTAACAATGGGGTGATCTTTGGTTTAGGCCACTGAGCTAGAGTCGGAAGAAGGGATGGAGTGATCTTTGGAAGATTGGTTAGGCCTTCAAGATGCGTGCGAACTAGATTTTGGTCCTCGAACGATCCTAAGAACTAGATCCTGCAAAACCATTAAAGAAAAAGACCTTACACCGGGATGGGAGTTTCCCATGATGGATTCACCGATGCCTAAGTTAGTTTCCAATTGAAGCAAATAGAAGAGATTTGAACTTTCAAGATGAGTTTAGTGAAGGACAAAATCGACTATGAAGTGGAGAGGAGTGCAGATAGAGAGATAGAGTGTGGGAGTCCGACGAACTCCTAGTGGTACTCGAGGTGTTTCAGTGGGTTCCAAGATGCTTAGAGTTTGGTGGGAGACACAAATCTAATTCGTGTGGAGTCCGTCTCTGGGAGATGGCATGCAAAACAAATATTCACTTATCCGAAGGATCATGGAGAATTTAAAATTTATAGATAAATTAAGACGGAACCTATCGTCTGCAAGTGGCACACCATTTCTTTCTCCTAGGGACCATAGTGGTGTGCCTAAGTTGTTAGAGAATAATAGCTTGTATGTCCTTGTTGGAACAATTTAGCTGACTCTCCCAATTTCAACTTTCAATCGGCTTGATAAGCATGAAATACCGACTATCAATCAGTTGACGAACCAACAATCATCTATTCTCAACCTCTCTGACAAACTCTGACTATGATGACTCAACTAACTTCATATCGATGACCATCGGCATATTAGAGTTGCTAACCGATGATCATTCGAACTTTCACAATTATCGATATATAGTCGACATATTCAGACTACTGACATAGAGTCGGCGTACCAAAAACTGTTAGTATAGAAAGTGCATAATGGTCAGAATATGATCAATAATGGGTATAACCATCCATCTCACGATTACATAGTATCTAAATAAGCAAGACTCATGTGTCTAACCATTACAAATGGTTACCAACAACTCATCTATAAAAAAAGATAAATGAATAGCATTTGGAAAGACATGCTTTTGAGCTGATACTCTATCTCTCTAAATATTCATCTGCTATTCATCACTCCCTACTGACTTAAGCATCAGAAGGTTTTCATCGGATATAATTTCGATCAGTGTGGACTTCATTTTGCAAGTGCTCTTCACTGGTGATGGATGCAATAGGGGATTGGCCACAATAGATTGGCGCACCAGGAAGGAGATAGATACAAAAAATTATGATAAAAATTAGAGCTCAAAATAACTCTACAGGATCTACGAGGCAATCTTCCTACCGAAAAGATCTCCCTCCCCTACCTCTAATGGTAGAGCCCAGCTCTTCACGTCTTGTAGTCACTACAGATGCACAAATTACTGCTTTAATACAGTAAATGAAGATGTTGATAGAGGTGGTACATAGCCTCCAACAACAACAGATATAGCAACAGCAACAGCTACTGGTAGAGGAGCCGGTGGCACATTCAGTGCCATCTAAGCAGTCGCCATCCTCCGTGGCACCCACCCTTTTCATCTCTAGAATGACGACCGTCTCGATGTTTTCATCGAATCGAGCAACCACTTTCTTGGTATTCTCATCATGTCGCTCATTATTCATGGTGATCTTTCTTTCCTTCTCGTGTACATAGCATCAAGAAGGGAAAGAGGATGCATGTACCTTCCACTTCTTCATCCTCAAGTTGTTCAGGGGATTCTACCTTTGGATTTTTCTAGCAACGGTGGCTCGATGACTATGAACATAAATTCAAAGAGATCGACCACCAACCTATCCAACTCTAAGTGGAAGGTCAGAAATCCTCTAACGACCTCGGCTTCCATATTGCCCAATCTATCTCTCAGTGTATCTTGGATGAGCCGATTCCATCTTAGTTCAAGATACCACAGATAGAACCATATGATGGCTCCACTAATCTGATTGATCATTTAGAAAGTTACAAAGCTCTCATGATGATCCAGAGGGCGATCGATGCCCTCTTATGCATTGGCTTTCCGACTACCATTCGGAAGGTTGCTCGAGCATTATAATCGGAGCTTCAGTCAAGGAGCATAAGTTCTTTCGAGCAGCTCGAATATTCATTCATGACCCATTTTAGCATTAGCCGAAAGGAGCCAAAGACATCAGATAGTCTCTTCTCCATCAAGCAAGATGAGATAGAGACATTGAGAGACTTCATGGCTTACTTTAACGTAGCCACACCTGAGATCAGGGATCTCAATGAAGATATGGCCATCTCGACCATGAAGAGAGGTCTGAAGGGATCTAGATTTACCTATTCTCTGGATAAAACTCTTCCTCAGTTCTATGCTGAATTTTTAGAGCACGCATACAAGTATATTCACATGGACGAAGGTGCTTCTGACCAACTCCAGACAGAAAAAAATATTAAAAAAAAAAAGTAGAGCTCCGATCGAACTAAGTCGGTCAACAACCAATAAAGGAGCTTCACCCCATCGATGAAGTCCAAGGTCGAACAATTATGGCACTAGGTATGACTCCTATACTCCTCTTTCTACTCTCCATGTGTAGATCTTAATCAAGATCGAAGGAGAGAAATATATTCAACATCCCCTACCGATGAAAGCACCATCGAGGAGCCATGACAAGAAGAAATATTATCGGTTTCATCGTGATCACGGTTATGATATCGAACAATGTATTCAGCTCGGAGATGAAATAGAGATCTGGCATGGCTACCTTGAAAAATTTTGATGAGATCATCCGACTCAACCTCCCATCGACCAACGGCTTCAGCCATAAGCTGAGGAAACGATCAACAATCAGCCAAAGGCGGGAGTGATCAGTATGATTTTTGAGTGATCGAAAGATTGGGGGGCAACTTTTGAAGAAGAATTGACAAAGAAATGACAACTTGACAATATAATCTCTTTTTCGAAAGATGATGTTCGGAGAATACAAACTCTCCATGATGATGCTGTCGTCATCTCGATGACGATAGCAAATTATGATGTAAAAAAAAATTTAGTCGATAATGAAAGTTCTACTGATATTCTCTTTTACTGAATTTTCTTTCGAATGTGACTACCGACTGACCAACTCAGAAGAGTCTTAATGCCATTAGTCGGTTTTGTTAGAGATGTAGTTATCATGGAAGAAAAAATCACTCTCCCACCAATCGTGGAAACAGATCCTTAATAAAGTACCATTTTTTTGATATTCACGATCGTTCGAGTTCTTTGGCTTACAATACCATACTTAGATGATCAAGACTCTATACCTTAAGAGTGGTAGTATCAACATATCATTTATTGATCTAATTTCCAGCAAGAAATGGAGTTGAAAAAATGCATGGAGATCAACAACTTACATGATGTTACTTCATGGTCTCTACAAAGAATAATCAATTTGAAGATTCTTTGTCCATTGATAAATTGGATCAAAGAAAAAATAAAAAAAGAGGTGAACCAGTCGAGCAACTGATTTCTATCCCATTAAGAGAAGATAATCCTGAAAAGATAGTCCAAATTGGATCGCAATCTGATCCAGAGTGACAACAGCTGGTAAATCTGCTAAGAGCACATGCCGATATTTTGCTTGATCGACGATCGATATGCCAAAAATTTTTTTGAAAGTAATAACTCACCGACTGAACATTAATCCTAAAGTTAGATCAGTGAGGCAGAAGAAAAGGTCTTTTATTCTTGAAAGACAGAAGGTCATCGATGAAGAAGTCGACAAACTCCTTACGGGTGGCTTCATCAGAAAAGCTAATTATCCCGATTGGCTCACAAATGTAGTGATGGTGAGAAAAGCTGATGAAAAATAAAAAATCTGCATTGACTATATAAATTTAAATAAAGCTTGTCTGAAGGATAGTTTTTTCTTAATTATCAAAGATTGACCAACTAGTTAATGCAACTTTGAAATATTAATTTTTGAGCTTTATGGATGCCTTTGCAGGCTACAATCAAATTCGGATGGTACTCGAAGATGAGGAGCATACCATTTTTATAACCAATAAAGGCATCCATTATTATAAAGTAATGCCATTCTGTTTAAAAAAATGCCAAAGCTACTTATTGATGGCTAGTTACAGATTGTTCAAGGCACAAATTGGATGCAACATGGAAGTCTACTTTGATGATATGCTAGTGAAAAGTTTTAAAATTTTTGATCATATTCGGGATTTGAAAGAAGTCTTTGACACACTTTGATGATATCAGATAAAATTGAATCCGACTAAGTGTGCATTCGGAATAACTATCGAAAAGTTTCTTGAATTTTTGATGTCGCAATAAAGAATTGAAGCTAATCTCAAGAAAATAAAGACTATCATTAATATGAAGCATCCAGGCTTCAAAAAAGAGATACAACAACTCAATGGAAGGATCGTCGCACTCAATTGATTCATCTCAAAGTTGGCAGAAAGATGTCTACCCTTCTTCAAGACCTTACGACAAGCAAAAGATTTTCATGGTCAGATGAGTGCCGACAATCCTTTGAAGATCTAAAACAATATTTGACATCTCCACCATTACTCATGAAAACAAAGGTAGGAGAAATATTATATCTTTATCTGGCAATTTCGATAAAGGTGGTTAGTTCGATACTTGTCTAGGAGGATGAAAACTAAATTCAATGGTCAATTTATTACATCAGCAAGGTGCTTCATAATACTAAAGTATGATATCCAAGAGCAAAAAAGATGATGTATGCTTTAATTATATCATCATAATGATTTTGATCGTATTTTTAGATATATCCAATAGTTGTTTTGACAGATCAATCGTTGAAGGCAATTCTGTACTAATCTGATACTTCAGGTTGAATGATGAAATAGGTAATAAAATTTAGTGAGTTTGATATTTAATATCATCCACGACCGTCAATGAAGGCACAAGTTTTGGCCGACTTTATCGTCGAGTACACCATATTCGATGATAATTCTGATGATGAACTCGACAGTAAATCGAAGCAAATTGAAACTCTCAAAATTAACTTAGCATTAGTGTGGGTGCTACATATTGATGGAGTGTCCAATACATAAGACAGTAGAGCCAATCTCATCCTCACCAATTTCGAAGGGATCATAACTAAATATACTTTTTGATTTAATTTTAAAGTCTCAAATAATCAAGTCGAGTATGAAGCTCTTTTAGTCGGCTTAAAGATTGCTAGAGAACTTGACATTAACAACTTGAAGGTCTTCATCGACTCACAACTGATCACTGGAGAAGTTAAGAGCGAGTTTAAAGCCCGAGACCCCATTATGATGAAATACCTTTAGAAAGTGAAAGATCTTACATCAATCTTGAAATATTTTGAGATCTTTCACATTCCAAGAGCAGAGAATGCTCGAGTTGATGTACTTTCTTGACTCCTAACTACTTCATTCAGTTTGCTCGATCGGATGTTCATTGAATATCTTGAACAATCGAGTATTGACAAAATCGAAGAAGTGTTGTAAATCAATGACGAGCCAAGTTGGATGGACTTGATCATCCAATATTTGATTATTAGAACTCTACCTGTAGATCCTTCAGAAGCCAAATGACTAAGGTGGATGGCCTCATAATATATTTTAATAAATGGACAACTCTATAAAAGGTCATTCTCTCTTTCCTTACTAAAGTACTTAAAACCAATGGATGCTGACTATGCACTCTGAGAGGTTCACAAGGGATTTGTGAAAATTACTTGAGGGGCAAATAATTGACTTATAAAGTCTTGTGATAAGGGTATTATTGGCCCACCATAAAGAAAGATGCAGCTGAACTTGTCCAAAGATATGAACTATATCAGAAGTATGCTAACATACAACATCAACCAGCCAGCCAGCTGACATCAATTATTGCACCATGGCCCTTTATGCAGTAGAAAATCGACATACTTTGCCCTTTTCCTCTGACATCTGATCAGAAAAAATTTATAGTAATTGCCATTAATTATTTTATTAAATGGATGGAAGCTGAACCCTTGGCACAAATCACTGAAAATAAGATAGAAGACTTCATTTAGAAATCAATCATATACAAATTTGGTCCACCACACACCATCATCATCGAAACAATTGACAATTTGACAATCAAAATTTTAAAGAGTTTTGTGCAAAATTTCATATTATGCACAAGTTCACCTCAGTCGGCCATCCACAATTCAATGATGAAGTGAAGATGACAAATTAAACAATTCTACATGATCTCAAGATCAAATTGAATGAAGCTAAAGGCCTTTTGATGGAAGAATTATATCTAATCTTATGGACATATCGGACAACTCCTCATATATCGACAGGAGAATCACTATTCAACTTAACCTATAGAATAGAGGTGATAATTCCACTTGAGATCGGATTGCCATCAGTGAGAGTCGAATAATATAATGAGCCGAGTAATTTTTAATGTCAGAGAGCTGACCTAGACTTACTCCCAAAATTCCAATAGTAAGCTCAAGTTCGGATAGCAGCATATTGACAGAGAGTAGCCTGATATTATAATACAAAGGTCAAACCGAAAGTCTTTCATTCAAGAGACCTGGTCCTAAGAAAAGCAGAAGTTTTAAAGCCTTTGAATCCAAAAAAATTATCTTTAATCTAAGAAGGATCTTACAAGGTGATCGAGACACTTCATCTGGATGCATATCGACTAGAAACTCTCGATAGAGCAACTATTCCTCAGACTCAGAATGTCAATAATTTGAAGATATCCTATCAATAAAGTTGTTTATATATATAACATATTCGGAATGAAACATTAGGATTCTGAATCTTAAAATTTTCAATCATCTATAAGTTATCTACAAAAGTGGCATCAGATCGATAAACAATTGGTTGGTCCATGCGGACTACATCTCGATTTTTCACTATAAAAACTGACTTAAGTCGAATAATTGCATCAAATCGATAAATAATCGATCAGCTTGTGCCAACTATATTTTAATTTTTCACTGCAAAAACTGACTTAGGTCAAGTGACTACTCATGCTGACTTAGCTTTAGATAAGTGAAATATTATGCCGACTCGACTCTGATCGAGTAAGAAATATACCACTTCACTCCGATCAGTTAAAGGGTATTCGATTTGTCACCATCTATCAAATATCTAAAAAAAAAGTTTAAAAGCTAAGTCAGCTAATATCCGACTAGCAGACAAACTCTACTATGATTATTGATCGACATTCAACTCATCAATGGATAATCGGTAATCCGACTGTTATTCAATGACATTGACAACACACCAGGATTGAAAAGAGATTCCATACTTAGAAAATTTCTTTTCATTTACTAGAGAAAAGATTACAAAATTAGACCCAATATTTGATTATAAAATTAGATCTGATTACAAAAAAAAAAGAAAGAGAAAAGATATTACACTGGTCACTAATCGGCTTCTTCTTCAGCTGGCTCCAGTACAGCTTCGATGGTTGGAGCAAATTCTGATGCAACTGGTGCATCTCCCTCATTCAGTGTAGAAGTCTTCTCGATAGCCTCTTCTTTTGGACTAGGAGAGATGATGCTTCTCATATCCAAGTTCGGATACAACTTTCTGACTGCATCCCTACCATCTTCGTATCCGATACAATAGGAGATGAATCTGCCCTCGAGAATTTCATCCTTGTGCTCTTATGATTCTCTAAAATTCTTAATGGCTAGATTCAAAGCATTTTTCACTGACTCTGTTTCCTCTCTGGTGGAAGCCGACTCTGCATCGACCTGTGCCACCTTCTCTTTAGTGGCCCAATGCCTCTCACGCTCTGCCTCAAGTTCTTCAATACACCCATCCCCTTTCCTCTGAAGTTGATTGATTGAATGCTTTTTGCTCTTAATCTGAGATTCCAGGGATGTGATATTTTTGTTGGATATATACCCTAGAAGTCAATTTTGGCTGACACATACTTTTCTCTAGGATATATTTTGTACTTGTTGGGCAGTCTTTATAACCAATCATATCTTATGTGTCCATGATTTGTCCTAAAATTAACAAAGATGATTTTGTATATTCTTAAGGTATTGAAAATTTGAGACATACATCATTAGTAGTTTATTTCTAAATGCTCTCGATCGAAGGATCATCACAGAAGATAGTAATCAATCCATTCGAGATAGGTGCATGGATCACCTCCCTTAAGGATAGATGAGTCTCAAGTCTGTGGTGTAGAGACACTGGGGTGAGAGTGCAGGTAGTTGTTAGAGAACAACTTACACTGAGCATAACGAACATAAAATTATTTGGATGTCTACTCATTCATCAGTGATTTTCTCGATGCTGCAGTGGTGTGACTGGTCCTTTGACCTGTGGTATGTTGACTATTCACAATGAGGCTATATAGTTTAACTACACATTCCCTTGGTCCCTAGCTATATGGGTCCTTGCTGTGATATTGGCTATGTAGGTTCAGGTTCGCTATTTGGAGTAGGATGCACCTAGATGGAATCTATCAACCTTGGTAGAAAAGGAGAAGTCCGATACGATTCGTAAGATTGAGTTCAAAAAAATCTCTAGCCAGAGTAAGTATGAATAATAAAAAAGAGTTTCCACAGGATTCACAAATGAACTCGAATCGAGCCAATTTAGTATATGACTGACGATGAGGTTTGACGAGTTCTTCATGACCTCTATCAAGTCGAGATTCTCGATAGAGAGATTGTATACATGATAACTGCACCTAGGGATTTATTTTTTTGTTCTACTAGATTGTCACTATATATTGCTCGATGTCACTGATGAATCATGAGAACTCACTAAGATCATTTTCAGATCAACGATCTTTATTGAGGTGAGTTGGAATCATTTTAGTCCATCGAAAAGAGTTTTGATGATACTATAATAGAGATCATGGTATGTCTTACTACCAGACAGAATAGAATCTGAGGGGTCACATACAAAAAGAGCTTGATCTGATCAATGACTTGGATAATATTTGAATTATCAATCCCATTGATAGTTTAAATTTTAGAAACTACTAATTTATAATCATTACAGTTTTGGCAGTTGCAATTGTTAGTGCAAGGACTTAATTATAAATATTATAATTTTTTAAAGTTAATTAGATTATAAATTAAGTTTTAATTAATTTAAATTAAATTATATTTAATTATATTTAATATGAATTGAGTTCAATAATCCAAATCAAATTTGGATTTCAGGCTTGATTGGATCAGGCATGACAGCTTTTCCGAATTCATCTCGTTTTGGACTTGATTTGAACCCGATTAAGGTCCAACTTGAATCAGAAGTACCATGACTCAGAGAGCCCAAGTCTCTTAGGACTCTTTCTCTAGAAATCATGCCAATAAGGGAAGAAGGTATTATTTTTAAAGTCCTTTTCTTCTCACGCACGTGAAAAGAGAGGGGGTGCGAATAGTTGACGCCCCACCTTATTTGGAACTCTTTTTCATCTAAATTTTTTTTTATTTAAATTTGATTCAAAATAAGATAGAAATATCTCTAATTGAGGCATGGAAGATTAATTTTGTGTGACAAAAAAATTTGGAGAAGATGGGACATGCGCTTATTGTGAGGAGATTTCTATCTTACAATACATCCTTATCTCAATACCCTTCTACCCCTTTGATTTAGATTTAATGTTAAAAAATAGTTTTGTGTGTGAAAAAAATTATGGTGTGACAAAAGAAGGGTTGGGTGTGAAGAATTTTAGCATGAGAAGAGGTGACGTCCAATCTGTTTGCGCCACTTCTTTCTTACATCCCAATGCCTTCCTTTCTTCCTTGCATCTTCCACATCCAAATCTGATAGAGATCAGATCTAAGGAGAGAAAAGAGAGAGAAAAAAAAAAGAAGAAGGATTCTTCTTCTCTTCATGGTGATCTGGTTTAGATTTCATCGGATCTGTACAAAAGAGTTCGTGTAGTGATCTTCTTCTTCAAGATCTAGAAGAAGAGATCTAGATCCAAAGATGAGAAGTGAGATATGCAAGGTGCTAGCACATCGATGATCTCAGTGCTCCAATCAGACGACTTTATGTGGATATCAGTAGAGGTCGGGCGCATGTGCGACTACGATCAAAATCTGGGACATCCATAGGATCCGAGGTATGGAGATCCGATCTCCATTTATTTTTTTTAACTGTTTGTTTTTCTGTTTTAGATTTCAGATCATGGTTAAATGTTCATATCAAAATCCATGCTATAATTTTCAAATCTGATTTGATATGTGTTTGAATTAAAATTATTTTAATTTATTTACTTTCACTGCTTCATATTTAGAAAAAATTTTTGAACTACACGTATGAAATCATAGCAGTTTTCTAACAGTGGTATCAAAGCATAGGTTCTGATACGAACATGAAACCCCCTCAAATCTGATATCTAATTTATAGAAATTAGATATAAAGGTTAGTTGGATGATCACATCATTTTGAAATAAAACCCTGGCATAACCCCTATTATGCTGAACAGTTGTCCTAGAACGATTTAGAACATCGATTAAAGTTAGATCTGATTTTTCTACATACTATAATATGATTACATGATTATTTTAGATCTAAAATTATTTTAGATTTGAAATAAATCATGAGTTATTCAGATCTAAAATTAGTTTTAGATCTAAAAATTTTAATTAGGGTGTAATTTGGATCTAGTATGTTTGCTGAAATTTTTCTTACATGCATAGATTCAAAGTTATGGTTCATATGTTTAACATGTAAAAGATATTTTGATCTGATTTTTAATTGATTACATATGTGATATATTAGATTAAATTTTTAATAGCTTAGTAATCAAATTGAGATAGTCACAATAGCCATCCGATCATAAGATGATGAAGGGATTGAAGTTCTTTTCTTAGCCATTTGATGGGTTCTCTCTTATGACATATAGAAGTGCTGACTGTGATATTTTTCATGAAGATGAACAGTAAATGAAAAAATATATATGATACATATTTTAGATTTAAATCAGATTATACATATATTTTTATATGTTTTAGATTGATTAATATTATATTTGACATATTGTTTGACACCCGATCTAAAACTTAATTTCTGCAAAACCCTAGATCCAAAATCTTAGGCTTTGTTTGCATGAGAGCATAAAACTATGACTGGTATGCCTATGGAGTCGATTCAATTCTCGATTGGATCGACTTGAGTGCTTGGTGAGTTGACTCATTTTTGTTGGAGTCAACTCAAGACCCTGATAGGTCGGCTCATTTACTGATGAACCGACTTAATTGTGCAGGTTAGGTCTATATATTTCTATTTGTCTCAGTGTGTGCTGACTCACTGTGATAAGTTGATTCGTGTATCAAAGTGAATCGACTCGATTCTGCAAACAACGAATTGTATGAGATACAATAAAATAGTTTAGAAATGAAAATATTTCAAGATCTAAACTTTAACCCTTGTGCATAATATACTTAATTAAGAATTAAGATTTGAAATTATAAGATCTAAAATTATGAATTTAAGATCTAAATTTTAATGCATAAAATATGAGCTTCGGGTATGGGTTGAACAAATTAGGTTTTGAGACTAAACTACAACTAGGATCATTGATTAGATCAAGTTAGAATCTTTTCTGATTTTGAGCAGTTGATCGAACCTAATCAATAGTTGATTGGGATTAGGTCAAAGAGGCTCAAAATTGAATTTAATTATAGTCGGTCAAATTGATTCACATGTGATATAAATTGATTAAGTCAAGATCGAATTTGACTCAGCGATTCGAGCTCGGATCTATATGTTAACCTAATTAATTCTAATTAACCAATTTGGTGTCTAAGGCAAATATTAGATGGTGGATATTTAATTAGTTTTATTGTCTGATCTGACCAATTCATTGGTATCTAAGGAAAGCAACGGGGAGATCCCCACTCATCTTTATTTATCTGGCCATCTTGGAAGATTATGTTTTGTATTAGATTACTTGTTGATCCGAGTTCACCCAGCCGACTAGGTTGGTCAGACATGAAATGTGCTGATCCAAATTTTTCCATGCTTAGGCCTGCAGTAGAAGGAGGAAAAACACAATTAATGAAATTCCGCATTTGAACAAGGTCGTAACAGACCAGCATTTGATACACAGCTATTTTCGAGAGCACTTTATGTGTCTGCTTGGAAAGTTTGAAGCACCTTGTATTCGAGCAGATTGGAGGATATTATTCCGTGAAGGACCACTTGATCTGCAGGAAGTGGAGATCCCTTTCACAGAAGATGAAATCAAAGATGCAGTCTTTCATCTAGCATCAGAAAAGTCACCTGGACCTGGCAGATTCTTGTTTGTTTTCTATAAGCTCTATTGGAACACGTTCAAATCTGATCTGCTAAGGGTGATCCACAACTATTACAGCCACCAGGTAACACTAGACAGAATCAATTACTCCTACATAACTTTTATTCTCGAGGAGTCCAATTGCACTGGAAGAGATTACCATCCGATCCGCCTTATGAATGGTATAGTGAAGATCATATCAAAGGTGTTATCAACAAGGCTTGCAAAGAAGCTTGACAGTTTGATCTTGCCCACTCAATCAGCATTCATCCGTGGAAGAACACTTGCAGATAATTTTGCAGCTGCTAAGGAGATTGTGAAGTGGCCTTTTCTCTTGGGCCTTCTCAGTGCTAGAGGATTCGGAAGTAGATGGAGTAGGTGTGTATACAACATTATATCTACTGCAAAATCATCAATCTTAATTAATGGATCAATGGGAAAACCATTCAAGCTCCATCGAGGGCTGAGGCAAGGGGATCCATTATCGCCCCAACTCTTTATTCTGGTGGTAGATATTCTAGACCGAATACTCAAAATAGCATCAAAACACCAGATCATTGAAGGCATTGGCTCAGGTAAACCCATTAACCTCTTTCAAAATCTTCAATTTGCAGACAACACACTCATCTTCTACAGTGGTCAAGGAAAAAACATTACATCATTAAAATTTATCCTCTATTCCTTTGAGTTGTTGTCAGGACTCAAAATCAATTTTGAAAAATCCATGTTCCTAAGCATCGGCTTTACCCAATCTCTTGGGATCAATTAGCAATTATCTTAGGAAGTAAGACAGCAGACTTCCCACTCATTTACTTGGGAATCCCTTTGCATTGTGGGAAACTTAGATCGAATGATTGGACACCACTTATAGAGAAGATTGTGAAGAAGCTCGTGGGATGGAAAGCAAACCTACTCTCGACAGCGGGAAGAGCACAACTACTGAATGCTGTCATCTCACTAATGGTACTATTTTGGATGACAAATCTCATTCTACCAGCAGGCATCATCAAAAAAATTGACAGACTGTGCGGAGCTTTTCTATGGAATGGAAAGGAAGAGAATAAGACCGAAAAATCTATTGAACTGGGCTATGGTTTGTGACCCAAAGGAAGTTGGAGGAATGGGAATCACCAATCTGAAAATCCTAAACCACGTAATTTTCTGTAAATGGTGGTGGAATGCATTTTCAGATATTGGAAAATCTTGGAGAGAATTGATCAAAATATGTTACTACAGTGACCAACTGATCTTACTAAATTTACCAACTAGTCAGAAGTTATTAGAGTTTTGGAGAAGTGCTCTGAAGGTCAAAAGTCTGTTCCAAGCAATGGTAAAATTCACAGCAGGAAATGGGAAGCAAATCTCCTTTTGGGGAGACTCATGGCTGTTAGACCAACCAATTAAGGAGTTATTTCCTTTGCTTTTCATAGCATCACCATTCAAAGAGATCACAGTGGCAGAAGCCTTTGAATCTTCACTAGCAACGGGAGCAGGATCCTTGCACCCTGGCTGATTCCTGACCAGCAAACACGGAGAGACATGCTGAAAGAGGTTAGATTCTCAAACAGACCAGATAGCATAAACTGGAAATGGTTTTCAGTGAAGACATTCTCAACAAAATACTGTTATAGATTTTTGTTAGATGGAGGGGTGCGACCCCCATTCAGTAAAATAGTATGGAAAAACAAAATCCCACCGAAGGTTAAGTATTTCCTTTATCATCTCAGTCTTCCAGAGAAAACTCTTACAAAAACTAACCTAGTCAAGCGAGGGTGGCAAGGCAAAAATAGCTGCTCCTTATGCGACTCTAGTATAGAGATAGCTGATCACTTGTTTCTCCAATGTTCATTCTCAAGAAAGGTCCGGGCGTTCCTTCAGGATAACCTTCATTTCAGAGATCTTCCACAGACCCAATATTTGTTATGGAACTGTAACATCCGGCCCATTGGGCCTTAAATCCAGCCCAAAAAAAAAAAAATGAAGAAGACTCCCGCAGGGAGTCTTCTTCTCCCGACTGGCTCCTAATCAGAGTCGGAAACCTCATCGGAGAGGAGTCAAACTCCTCTCCTGCGGGAGTCTTCTTCTCCCGACCGGCTCCTAATCGGAGTCGGAAACCTCATCGGAGAGGAGTCAAACTCCTCTCCTCCGGTTCTATTTAAAGGAGAGACCCTTCTCTCTTCTTCCTACCAAGGAATCCTGGAGCGAAACGGCGAAGATCACCGAAAATCGCTCGCAGAAACCGTCACTGTGCCCGCCGCAATTCCTCGCCGGAGAGGTCGCCGGAGCTCGAGGTAAGCATGTGGTTCTCTTCCTCTTTTCTCTCCCTTCCTTCCCGTGCCGGTGTGCACGCTCGCCGGTGATCGGAGTCATCGGATTTTATCGTGGGAGAGGTTTCGATTTTTTTTTTATTTTCGGACGTCGGTGGTCATCGCCGGCCACCGATTTGGGACCCTTGGGATGGCGGTGCGCTCTCCTCCGGCTACCGGCCATTCCTGTGCCGGCTGATTGCCGGTCGGCCAATCGTATGAGGGGACCATGCGGTCCCTTGTTTCAATTTTTTTTCACCCAGGGAGGCCACGGGAAGAAGTAGAAGAAGGAAGAAAAAAAAAAGAAAAAGAAAAGAAAAAAGGAAAAAGAAAAGAAAAAAAAGGGAAAAGGAAAAAGGAAAAAGGAAAAGGAAAAAAGAAAAGAAAAGAAAAGAAAAGAATAAATAAATAAATAAATAATAAAATAAAAATGAGAGACAATTTCTCTCTCTTCTTTCAGTCTGAACCCTTACTTTCTCTCTCTAGAATTGGACTTTCTCTCTCTACTCTCTCTAGAATTTTCTCTCTCTAGATTATTTCTCTCTCTTGATGGATTTTTCTCTCCAAAGTTATCCTTCTAAGATTAGCATAGTGAAAGGCTTCATTTTGATGATTTTGATCGAGTTTAGGGAAGAGTCTGATTCTAAGTGAGGTTTTGATTTGGGATTTATTTAGATTTAATTTTAAATTAAAATTAATGTAAAAATATAATTTTGGATAATAGGCATTGAAGAATCTCCTAGAAGTTAGTCGATCTATTCATTCAGTACTCTATGAAATGTAAGTAATGAATCATCTTCTCGATATATTTCATATTTATTCTGAAAATAAATAATTATTCTCTGAAATTATGTATGATTTATGAAATTATGTTTCGAAAGAAAAGTGCTTTTGAAATATTATGGTACATCGATTATGCACATGTTCAGTGAAAAATTATGATATATTATGATATAAAAATATTTTGATACAGATCGGATTTATGCTCTCAGCCTAACTATGTTTCAATGGGCCCCGTCAATGGGGATTATACGTTGGTACTCAGTGGACCCTGCCAGTGGGGGTTGTGCACTGGTATTTAATGGACTCTGCCAGTGGGGGTTGTGCGCTGGTGTTTGTGGACCCTGCCAGTGGGCGTTGTGCTCTGGTATTCAGTGGACCCCACCAATGGAGGTTAAACGTTGGTCATAGTCGAGGCTGTTGAGTTACGAGTGCTTTGAAATCGAATTAGATTTATGATTATATTATATGTGAATATTTGAAAAGATTGGATTTGTATAAAATCAGCATGAAATATACTTTTATGTTTATTTGCAGCATTGTTCTTGAAAATTATATAATATCTGAAATATCTAGTTGAGATAATTATTACTTACTGGGCTGTCTAGCTCATTACCTTTCTTTCTATTTTTCAGATTCAGATAATTAATTACGAGCATGGGAAGAAATATTGGGACAGAGCTTTTAGAGGCGAGATT
Source organism: Elaeis guineensis (assembly GCF_000442705.2). NCBI lineage: Eukaryota > Viridiplantae > Streptophyta > Magnoliopsida > Arecales > Arecaceae > Elaeis > Elaeis guineensis. Next base: position 41,271,233 of record NC_026006.2, on the reverse strand, counting down.
TAGCATTGTCAACTTCATTGAACTTAGATCTATTGTTTTATTTTTAGTAAAATTTTATTGGATATAAGATATTTGATTTAATTACTTGAATTAAAGTTGAATAATAATTATTTGAATTTATTCCGTTGTGGTGCATTGATATCATGATGAGATGTCTTGCATGCTTATGGAGAGAGTTCTTCATAAGTATGCGGCGATTGCCGCAACCTCCTGCTCGCGATCTCGGGCCGGGGGCATGATAATTAATATGGTATCAGAGCATAAGTGGATAAATTAAGACACATAGAATTAGACATAGTATGAGTGTAGGTGGGTAAACATTAGAAATATTGGGACGTTAAAGTATGAGCATCATAATAAACCCATCCTAACAAATAGATAAATGAATCTAATAAAGTTTTACTACTACAAGGTTATCATGCCTCCCCATAGAATGACAAGAACTACTCAAGGAATTGCAAGAGAGACATCACAACCACGGGATGGTAGCACTCTCCATCTGACCAGTGGCACCCCTTAGGAGGAGGGAGTCGTAGATCCTAATGGGAGTACTTCGAGAGCACGGCAGGAACCAGATATGGCTCAGTTAATGCAGACCCTAATCAGGATGGTACAAATGCAACAACAAATACAACAGCAAATGCTTGAACAACAGCAGATACAACGAGATACACAACAACATCAGCATCCACCACCACAATATGGAGAGCAACCAGTACAACGGAACAACATTTTAGAATTTAAAAAGCTTGCTCCTCCAGCTTTCAAGGGGACTACTGAACCTTTGGAGGCTGATAACTGGATAATGGAGATGGAGAAGGCCTTCGCTGTCCAAGAGTATCTTGATGAAGAAAAGATTTGATATGCAGCTTATTTACTATAAGGAGAAGCATACAACTGGTGTAAGCGACTACAGCGCAAGTATGAACAAGACGGCGAAATACTTATCTGAGAAAGATTTCGGATTGCATTCTATGATCAGTATTTTTCTCGGAGTATAAGGATCCAGAAAGAGCAAGAGATTATTTATTTGAAGCAAAAGGGTATATGTGTGACTGAATATGAAGCAAAATTTATAGAGTTAGCAAAATTTGCTCCGAGATTAGTTGATGGTGAGTAAGAATGTGTTCACAAGTTTGAGATGGGACTGAGAACTGAGATTCGAAAATAAGTGGTTCCACATAAATTGACAACTTATGCAGATGTGGTGAACAAAGCACTGATAATTGAAAGAGAAGTCAATGAAGAACGTATGGAAAGGGAAAGAAAGCAAAGAAAGAGAGCAAAATCAAATGATACACAAGGGCAGAATAATAAAAACATCAAAAGTTCAGCTAAGGGAGCAATAGATAATAAGACTCAACAGATTGATGGTGAACAGTACTCCAGATGTGGCAAAAATCATGCAGACAAAGATTGCCATTGGAATACAGGTGCTTGTTTCAAATATGGTCAGATGGATCATAAAATTGCTAGCTGCCCGCTAAATACTGAAAATCAAGTTGGCCAAAGAACTTATGAAGGACAACATAAGGGTGGTGGATAGATTTTTAAAACCCAGGGAAGAGTTTATGCGCTTACTCAACAGAATGCACAGGCTTCCAATACAATGGTGATAGGTAAGAAAAATTTTGAGGATAAAATTTATTTTTAGGAGGAAAGAATGTAACATCTAGCCCATTGGGCCTTAAATCCAGCCCAAAAAAAAAAAAATGAAGAAGACTCCCACAGGGAGTCTTCTTCTCCCGACCGGCTCCTAATCGGAGTCAGAAACCTCATCGGAGAGGAGTCAAACTCCTCTTCTCCGGTTCTATTTAAAGGGGAGACCCTTCTCCCTTTTTCCTACCAAGGAATCCTAGAGCGAAATGGCGAAGATCGCCGGAAATCGCTCGCAGAAACCATCACTGTGCCCGTCGCAATTCCTCGTCGGAGCTCGAGGTAAGCATGTGGTTCTCTTCCTCTTTTCTCTCCCTTCCTTTCCGTGCCGGTGTGCACGCTCGCCGGTGATCGGAGTCGTCGGATTTTGTCGTGGGAGAGGTTTCATTTTTTTTTGATTTTCGGACTCTGATGGTCGTCGTCGGCCACCGATTTGGGACCCTTGGGATGACGGTGCGCTCTCCTCCGACTACCGGCCATTCCTGTGCCGGTCGATCGTCGGTCGGCCAATCATATGAGGGGACCATGCGGTCCCCTGTTTCAATTTTTTTTCACCCTGGGAGGCCACGGGAAGAAGTAGAAGAAGGAAGAAAAAAAAAAGAAAAAGAAAAGGAAAAAGGAAAAAGAAAAGAAAAAAAGGGAAAAGGAAAAAGGAAAAAGAAAAAAGAAAAGAAAAAAAAAGAAAAAACAAATAAATAAATAAATAATAAAATAAAAATGAGAGAGAGTTTCTCTCTCTTCTTTCAGTCTGAACCCTTACTTTCTCTCTCTAGAATCGGACTTTCTCTCTCTAGAATTTTCTCTCTCTAGATTATTTCTCTCTCTTATTGGATTTCTCTCTCCAAAGTTATCCTTCTAAGATTAGCGTAGTGAAAGACTTTATTTTGATGATTTTGATCGAGTTTAGGGAAGAATCTGATTCTAAGTGAGGTTTTGATTTGGGATTTGTTTAGATTTAATTTTGAATTAAAATTAATGTAATAATATAATTTTGGATAATAGGCATTGAAGAATCTCCTAGAAGTTAGTCGATCTATTCATTCAGTGCTCTATGAAAGGTAAGTAATGAATCATCTTCCCGAGATATTTGATATTTATTCTGAAAATAAATAATTATTCTCTGAAATTATGCATGATTTATGAAATTATGTTTTGAAAGAAAAGTACTTTTGAAATATTATGGTACGTCGATTATGCACATGTTCAGTGAAAAATTATGATATATTATGATATAAAAATATTTTAATATAGATCGGATTTATGCTCTCAGCCTAACTATGTTTCAGTGGGCCCCGCCAATAGGGATTATACGTTGGTACTCAGTAGACCCTGCCAGTGGAGGTTGTGCGCTAGTATTTAGTGGACCCTGCCAGTGGGGGTTGTGCGCTGGTGTTTGTGGACCCTGCCAGTGGGGGTTGTGCTCTGGTATTCAGTGGACCCCGCCAATGGGGGTTAAACGTTGGTCATAGTCGAGGCTGTTGAGTTACGAGTGCTTTGAAATCGAATCGGATTTATGATTATATTATATGTGAATATTTGAAAAGATTGGATTTGTATAAAATCAGCATGAAATATACTTTTATGTTTATTTGCAGCATTGTTCTTGAAAATTATATAATATCTGAAATATCTAGTTGAGATAATTGTTACTTACTGGGCTGTCTAGCTCATTACCTTTCTTTCTATTTTTCAGATTCAGATAATTAATTACGAGCGTGGGAAGAAATATTGGGACAGATCTTTTAGAGGCGAGATTTAGCATTGTCAACTTCATTGAACTTAGATCTATTGTTTTATTTTTAGTAAAATTTTATTGGATGTAAGATATTTGATTTAATTACTTGAATTAAAGTTGAATAATAATTATTTGAATTTATTCTGCTGTGGTGCATTGATATCGTAATGAGATGCCTTACATGCTTATGGAGAGAGTTCTTCGTAAGTATGCGGCGGTTGCCGCGACCTCCTACTCGCGATCTCGGGCCGGGGGCGTGACAGGAACAATGGACGATCAGAGGACCTTCTGATCAATGGCCTTGCGACACTCCTAGCAATGGGACTATCGTGTCTATAGAAAGAATGAAACAAAAGGTGCTTTAACTATCATGCATATCTTTGGCAAATGGTAGCCCTGCAAACAGCCAAAATATTCTGCTGATGGACAGAGCATATCAGTGCAGAGATTCCAGAACTGATTCAGAAAATCAGGAGCTTCTTGAAGAACATTCAGATTAAACCAGTGGGGGTATCTTAACAGGACACATCAGAAATGGCAGCTGCTCTGTTCAATTAATGGTATCATCACACTTCAGTTGCTGGCAATTCAGCACAAATTTCAGCAGTGAACAGATTATAGGAAAATCTGAAAATTAGTTGAGAGTGTCAGATGCATATGAACTCAAAGCAGGATAACAGAACAAAAAATTCTTGGATGTGTGGGCAGCAAGAGTTGGACGAAAGGACAAAATATATGATCGATTTCAGGTAAATAGCACCTTAATTTCCCTCTCAGGATATTCCATGTCAGGTTGAGGGATTCATTAGTGATCTTTCGGACTGCACTTCGTCATTAGGAGTGTTGTTTCTACCGCATAGCTGGTCACAACTCGTATAAGAAAACAGGAATGGAATCAGCTCTATTGAGATATTGACAAAGTTCAGATGATGGTTTCCTATCTCCTATTTCAGTATCAGATAGATTCTAGAAAAGTACCAACACTGTAATTTTGTAGAGAGGGTTGGATAACTTAGAACTATCAGCTGGTATGAGCGGATGGGACAATAGTAATCTGTTACCCGCAACCCAGATAATCTATATGTATGTAAATGTGCTTGCATAACTATTGTATGCTCTTAGTTTATCTAATACAACACCATATGGGTTAGGTTTTGCCCAAATCTTTCCATCAAAAAAAAAAAAAAAACTTTATAAGTGGCTATCTTCCAAAAATAAAGAGTCCACATATTGATTGGACTCTCCATGTGCCTAAGGAGAAACATAGAAATCTAATGGAGTGGTCCGAAAGTATAGATTTGTGGATAAGAAAGTGGTGGAAATAATCTAAATTGCTTTTATATAAGAAAAATAATGCCTAAAGCCTCCTTTCTATCTAAACCCTAGTAATATATGAGTTCATATCCATGAAAAAACCATTGCAAACTTTCCTATGCTCCACCATATGTATGAAAGTATGTATGACGTATGCACATCTTATCATGACAATTAAGCCTTGATATTCCCAAAATTGAAATCTTGCAATAATATTGCCTTGTTGGGGGGGGGGGGACATCAAAGTTGTCTCAAAGCAGTTAAGAGGAGAGGATATCGAACATAAAGTGATTATGGAGATAGAAGGTTTTGAAAAGATGAGGCACTTGTGCGCCATCCTCCTAAGTAAGAATCCAAATACAAGATCATCTCCTAGAAAAAAAGAAGGCCAAAGTTGATGTTGAAATTGTCACGCCCCCGACCCGAGATTGTGAGTTGAAGGTCATGACAATTGCCGCATACTCATAAGAAACTCTTCCCATAAGCATGCAAGGTATCTCATCATGATATCATAAACAAACAGCTAAATAAATTTTAATATTTAATGATCAAACTTTAGTTCAAATAACAAATCAAAACTCAGTGTCCAAAAAGAAAATAGATGTTTGACAAAGTCAACATTAAAATAAAATCTTGCATCAATTTTGAAAAAATACTAAATCAAATAAAACAAGCTAACTCAGTCTCTAATCATACTCCCAAAAGAAATCCCGCATCATGCTAATTTTTTGAATCTATAAAAAAAATAAAAAATTCATCATAAGCTAAATAGACCAGTAAGCAATGTATACCTTTAACTGAATAAATCAGGCAATACTGTTACATATATCAATTTACTGATAATAACATAATAAATATATGAGTTTAAATATTTATATTTTAATTTATCACACTATCAAGTATTCATATATAATTTTTTAATTCATCATAATTTCAAATCATGTTTGTCATCTCAAATTCATCAAATTTCTTACGTTCTTCTTATCAACCATAACTATGATCATATTTTTCCTGTGGTAGGATCATGATACCGCGTATCTTCTTGCGATAAGCTGCGAATCATCTGGCAGCAAAATCTTTCAAAATCGCTGGTCTCGCTGGTGGTTTGTCGTTGGTCTTGGTTTGTCATTGATCTCACTGGCAATATAAACCCTCAAGACAAATCAATTACTAACGTATTAACCCCCATTGATAGGATCTTTTACATATTCAAGTTGTCAAGTAATAATATAAATAAATGATATTTGAATCAATCAATCGTATCATTCTTTATGATCATACATCATCGTAATTAATTTTAAAAAAAATATCTTCAATCATAAGCATATCATGAATTAATATGATTCAGAAAAATACTACTTATATCAAAAGCAATCCAAACTATGGATCCTATAAATCCTGAAAATCTTCTTCTGAACCTGGTATGTCAAAATATGATATTTTGATCAAAATTTCATCATAATTAAAATAAAATTTCTAAAATCCAACATCCCCACATAGATTGACTAGGTGGTAGCATCCATGATTTTTTATTAGTCCATCTAAGCTATTAAAGAAAAACCCTTCTTCTTTAATACCTTTTTTTTAATCCATCAATCCTAATAAGGAACCAAAGAGAGAAAGAAGAGGAAAGATGGAAGAGAGAGAGAGTAGAGAGAGAAAGTCTCACTCTCTTTTTTTTCTTTTCCTTCTTTTTCTTTGCTTTTTCTTTCTTTTTTTTTTCTTTTCTCTTATCCTCCTCTCTTCTTCTTCCTTCATTTAAATAGAATAGGGGACCATGGTCCCCCTTCTTCTCCATCCCCATCTCGTGGAGGTCTCGTCAGAACAGTGAGTGGGGGTTCAACCTAGGGTGGCGTAGTCGCGGCTCCACGTTCGGGTGCTCCCCGACGATGGATGGCACCAGACGACACCAAAAAACTCAAGAACAAGGACAACCGAAATAGGGGTTTCAATATCTGATTTTTTTCCTCCAAAAATCAGCAGATAAAATCCAAAAATCTCGACTAAATTCTAAGAAGAAATCAAAAAGGAGGTTTCTTAAAGGATTATCTGGGTTCTTAAGGATCTTTGGACTACAAATTTGCTGGCACAACACCTTCAAACCAAAAGCAAGGAGGGAAGAATGTGGAAGAAAATCAAGAAGAAGAAGAATTTTCGATGATTGATGGTCGAGGAAGGGAGGAGGCTTTTGTTTTATAGAGGAGGGTTTAGGGTTTTGCTTGGATTCGATCTCCTTATTAGGGTAGAAAGAAGACTCTCAATGGGAGTCTTCTTCCTCCCATTAATTCCTCTATTTTTTTTTTTTAGATTGGGCTTGGCTTTGGGCTTGGGTCATAACATTCTTCACCCCTAAAGAAATTTCATCCTCGAAATTTTTTCTACCTATGGTCTTGAAGAGCTGGGGATATTTTTGCTTCATTTCTTTCTCTAGTTCCCAAGTGGCTTCTCTTTCCGAATGTTGACTCCACTATACCTTGACCTAGGAAATGTTACAATGCCTTAGCACTTTTCTTTATGGTCCATGATTCGTATAGGATATTCTTCGTATGATAGATCTTTTCTAGCTTGCAAGGTTCAAGTTCCATGATGTGACTTGGGTGTGACAGACATTTCTTCAACATAGAAACATGAAAAACATCATGCATTCCAGTAAGTGAAGCTGGTAAGGCAAGTCTATAAGTGACCTCACCAATTCTTTTCAAAATCTCGAATGGACCCACATATCTAAGATTCAATTTGCCACGATTGCCAAATCTTGAGATTCTTTTTGAAAGAGATACTTTGAGAAATACATGGTCACAAATTTGAAATTCAAATTTTCATCTCCTGTTATCCGCATAATCTTTTCTCGCTATTTTGTACTATCCAAAGTCACTCTTTAATTAATTAAATCTTCTCGATTGCTTGTTGAATAAGTTCAGGACCCAATATTCTCTTCTCGCCAACATCATCCCAGTGAATCGGTGATCAGTATCTTCTACCATATAATGCTTCATAAGGTGCCATACCAACGTTAGCCTAATAACTGTTATTATAAACAAACTCAATCAAAGGTAGATGCTCATCCCATAAACTTTTCATATCTAAAATATAGGTTCTCAACATATCTTCTAAGTTCTGAATAGTTCTCTCTGATTGGCCATTAGTTTGTGGATGAAAGGCTATACTGAAGTTTAATTTTGTTCCTAATGTCTTGTGTAAACTCTTCCAAAATTGTGATACAAATCTAGTATCTCGATCTGGTACAATAGTCACTGAAATTTCATATAGCCTTACTATTTCTTTCATATATAATTTTGCTAGTCTTTCCAAAGTGAACCCAACTCTAATTGGTAGAAAATGTGCAGACTTTGTCAATCAGTCCACAATCACCCAGCCTGCATCATTATTACTTAGAGTCTTAGGTAGTCCAGTTACAAAATCTATAGTGATATATTCTCACTTCCACACTGGAATATCAAGGGGTTGGAGTAGTCCTGTGGGTCTCTAATGTTCAGCTTTAACCTATTGACACACCAAATATTGAGTCATAAATTGAGTGATCTCTCTCTTTATGTTATTCCACCAGTACATTTCTTTTATGTCTCTATATATCTTAGTACCTCCCGGATGGACTGTATAACCGATTTGATGGACTTTCTGAAGTATTTCTTTTTTGAGTACTAAATCATTGGGTATGCAAATTCTATTTTCGAACCTCAATGAACCATCATCATGTATCTTGAATTTGGATTGAACACCAGCTTCCACTGAATCCCTTATTTTCATTAATTGTGGATCACCATTCTGGGTGACTTTAATTCTTTCAATAAGTGTTGGCTGAATCCTCATATTGGCTAATCATACGGCTGAGTCATATATTCGAATATCTAATTTTAATTTTTTTTATATCCTCTAATATTTGGCATTAATGTGTGATTAAAATAGTCAAATTTTCTATAGATTTTTTACTAAAGGCATCAGCAACAACATTAGCTTTCCTGAGAGAATAATAAATTATTAAATCATAATCCTTCAACAGTTCTAACCACCTTCTCTATCTCATATTTAATTTTTTTGCATAAAAATATACGTCAAACTCTTATGATCAGTAAACACTTCACACTACACACTGCATAAATGATGTCTCTAGATTTTTAGGGCAAAAATCACTGCTGCTAACTCCAAATCATGTATCAGATAATTATGTTTATATGGCTTCAATTGTCTTAAGGCATAAGCTACTATCTTACCATGTTGCATCAATACACAGCCAAGTCTCTTTTTAGATATATCACTATATATTGTGAATCTTTTATTTTCTATTGGTATAGTAAGGATAGAGGCTAAAACTAATCATTGTTTTAACTTTTGAAAAATTTATTCATAATCCTCGATCCACTCAAATTTAACTCTTTTTTTGAGTAAGACGAGTCAAAAGTGCAGCTATATGAAAAAATCCTTCCATAAATCATCTATAATAACCTGTCATTCTAAAAAAACTCCAAATCTCAGAAATATTTGTAGGTCTATTCCACTGTACCACAACTTTCACTTTTGTTGGATCCACAGAAATTCTATCTTTAGACACGATGTGTCCCAAAAATGCTATTTTATCCAACTAAAATTTACACTTCTTTAATTTGTCATAAAACTTTTCTTTGCTTAAAATTTGTAGTACACACCACAAATATTCCTCATATTTCAATTTGCTTATTGAATATACCAAGATATCATCAATGAACACAACAACAAATTTATCAAGATAGGATTTGAATATTCTGTTCATTAAATCCATGAAGGCTGCTGGAGCATTGGTTAACTCAAATGGCATCACTAAAAAATTTTAGTATCCATAATGAGTTCTAAATGCAGTCTTTGGTATATCCTCTGCTTTGATTTTTAATTGATGATATTCTGAATGGTGATCAATTTTAGAAAAAACTTGTGCACTTTGTAACTGATCAAACAAATCATCGATTTGAGGCAAAGGATACTTATTTTTGATAATCTCATTCAACTCTCTATAATTGATACAAAGCCTCATACTTCCATTTTTTTTTCACAAATAAAACTAGAACTCCCCAAGGACATACACTGGATCTTATAAAACCCTTATCCAATAAATTTTGTAACTAATCTTTTAACTCCTTCAACTCCATGGAGCCATTCGATAAGGTGCTTTAGAAATTGAACCAGCATTAGGTGCCAACTCAATGGTAAATTCAATTTCTTTGTCCGATGGTAGTCTGGGTAAATAATCAATGAATACATCTAAAAATTTATTCATAATAGGAATATCCTGTAACCTCAATTCATCATGTTCTGTATTCTTTATCGATACTAGATAACCTCTACATCCTTTTCTTAGCATTTATCTGGCTTGCACAAATGAAATGATATGTCGAGGGGTGATTTTTGTACTTCCATCAAAACTGAATACTAATTCATCTAGTATTTGAAAGTTCACTCTCTTTTCATGACAATCTACAGAGGCATCATAAGTAGCAAGCCAATCCATTCCTAGAATGACATCAAAATTATGCATATCCAGGACCATCAAATCTACTGATAATTTTTTTTCTCTTATTCTGATACTACATGACTTGCACATAGATTCGGTACTCAAAATACCACCTACTGGTATCTCAACATATAATTTAGTTTTGTAGATTCATATATTATATCATGTTGTCTAATAAAAATAGTGGATATAAAAGAATGTGTAGCACCAGAATCAAACAAAATAGAAGCATATATACCAAACACAAGAATAGTACCTATCACTACAGCATTGGAGGTCCGAGCATCCAATTGCATGAGTACATAAACTCTTCCTTGAGTTTTTGACATTTGATCTCTATCTTTTGTTTGAGTGGATCTATTCTCGTTTCTCTAGGGCCAATCTATAATTTTGTGTCCCTTTTGTCTACAGCTAAAACATGAACCAGTATTCCATAGGCAATTAGAAGACTCATGATCTCTTCGGTCGCATCTCGAATATCTATCCATCTCATTTTCATAATTCTTATCATTTGCTGGCTTCTTTGCTGGACCCTTATTGTTCTGATTTCATCTTTGAGTTTTATCAAATCTATTTCTCTTCTTTTGATTCCGTTCTCTCTCAGCATGTGCTTCATTAACCTCTCTCTCAATTATTAAAGATTTATTCACAACTGAGACATAAGTAGTTAACTCATAATGTATGACTTATTTTTTAATTTTCATCTTCAGCCCTATTTCAAATTTATATATTCTATCTTACTGAATTTCAACCAACCTTAGAACAAACTTGGCAAACTCCATGAATTTAGCTTCATACTCTGCAACAGATCTATTTTTTTATTTTAAATGAATGAACTCTTACTCTTTCTATATTCTGACACTTCGAGAAAAATACTTATCAAAGAATTTGCCTCGAAATCTCTCCTATGTGAATGGTGTCCTATCATGTTCATATTTTTGTTCAAGTATCCGCCACCAATTATATGACTCACCTTGTAATAGATATGTTGTGTAGCGGATCTTCTCATCATCATGGCATTCTTTCATGACAATGCCTTCTCTATCTCTATAATCCAGTTGTTAGCTTCTAGTGGCTCGATGGTCCCTTTGAAGACTGAAGGAGCCAGCTTCTTAAACTTCAAGATGTTGTTCCTCTGCACTGGATATTCTCCATGTCCATATGTCGGTGGAGGATGCTGATGTAGCTGCACATATTATTATGTTTGTTGTTGTTGAAGCAACTATTGCTGTGTTTGCACTACTCCGACTAGGGTCTGCATTAACTGAGTCTTGTCCCTCTCTTCCTGCACCATCAAAGTATTTCCAATAGGATCAATAATTTTCTCTTGTTGAGAGGTGCCACTATTCAATTGGGGAGTGTTATCACCAAGCAGGTTTGATATCCTTCCTGCAGCTCCTTGAGTATTCTTCATTCATCATAGAGACATATTGACCTATGTCAAATTGGGATGATTACTTATCTTTAATAAAGTTATAAACTTATTTAAGGTAGGTCAGATCATAATCATCATAAACTAACATCTCAATATCCCTAATATCTATCCATCACTCACTCATTTTATTCTACATGTCTTTATCTATCTACTTATGCTCTGATATCATATAAATTGTAATGCTCCTGACCTGAGATTGTAAGTCGAAGGTCATGGCAACCGCCACATACTCATAAGAAACTCTTCTCATAAGTATGCAAGGCATCTCATCATGATATCATAAACAAACAGCTAAATAAATTTCAATATTTAATGATCAAATCTTAGTTCAAATAATAAATCAAAACTCAGTGTCCAAAAGAAAATTAAATGTTTGATAAAGTCAACATTAAAATAAAATCTTCATCAATTTTGAAGAAATCCTAAATCAAATAAAACAAGCTAACTCCATCTCTAATTGTACACCTAATAGAAATTCCGCATCATGCTAATTTTTTGAATTTATAAAAAACAATAGAAAACTCATATAAACAAGGAAGAAGAAGAGGAAGAGGAAGAGAAGAAAGGAAAGGGTAGTGGCATCTGTGAGGCACTATAGTGTAGCCAACTGCTCGACGGTGGTCAAGCAAGAAATGGTCAATGGTAGGTGACCGGCCAAGTTCAACACCAATAAAAAAATAAAATAAGGGACTTTGGCTTGCTAGATTTGCACATCATCTTGTTCATTAGTGGCCATGCTCTCGCCACAAAGGATCATGGATGATCAAGGCTTGGCAAAGGTACATCAACCAAAAAATAGCCATTGTGGTGGTTAGAAAAGGGTGAAAAGAATAAAGAAAAATAGGGTGGAATAGAGGATTTTATCCTTGATTGTTTTCAAGCAAAATTGAGGCATGCAACCATGATTTAAATTTTAAGAAAGCAAAGGAAAGAAAAGGAAGGAAGATCAAGGCATACCTTGGCTTTGATAAGCTCTACAGTCCCGATTTTCTGATAGGCATGGTGAAAGGGAGCCACAAACTTGAGGGGAAAAGAAGGGAGAAAGAAGACGAGATGGAGGCAGTTCTCAAAGGCAAAGGTCATGGAGGAGAGGCAATGTCTTTTTATAGAAGAGCTTAGGATTTGGTGGCCTCTAGGTCTCCAATTTCTTCCCAGAGTGCTTGAAGATCATAGTTAGAAACAAGAGTCCCGATGGGAGTCTTTCTCCTATCATGCATGAAGCATGCCTAGTTTTAATAGTATTGGGTTATAGGTAGGTCTGGCTGGTCAATTATACCAGATGATTTCACTGAGATTCACAGTATTAAAAGAAAATAAATAAACTTTTTCACTCCTTAATATTTTGATCCTCACTAGATAACACATCCAATTATTTTTTTCCCTCACCATGAAGTACAAACTAAAATATGGAAAGTGAAAACACAATAGGTTAGGAGGTCAATGAAAGATGATGAGGATTCATATACTATAGGATAGGAGTCTCTAAAATCTTATGCATATTTAGTAACAAAAATAGAAATATTAAATATTAAATAAAAATAAAAAAAATAAAAACAAAAATGGGAGATAGAGATTCAAGATGGCTAAGATTGCTAGAGAGCACGTGAGAGAGTGTTAGATGAAAAATAAGGTTATTATAGAGTACCAATGGGAGATAAAAATAAATTTGGAGTACAAACATGAGTGAATACTTTTCTCTCCCCTCTTTTAGTTAGGAAGTCAATGAAGGAGGATGAGGTTTCATATTCTATAGGTTAGGAGTCTCTAAGCTTCCATGCACATTTGGTAACAAAAGATTTTAAAAAAATATTAAATCAAAAACAAAAATGAAAAACAAAAATGGGAGATAGAGATTCAAGGTGGCTAAGATTGTTGGAGAGTGAGAGAGCGAGTGTGTTAGATGAAAAATAAGGTTATCGTATGGTACTATTATGAGAGATAAAAATAAATTTGGAGTGCAAATGTCCATTGAATGTAGGATTGGGATACAAAAGAGGGGATTGAAATTTTTTCATGTTTTGTTTTCAATACTACCTATGCTGACTTCTACAAAAAGAAAAAAAAAAAACCTATGTTGATCATTGTAATAAAATTGCTCATAATCAAATAATATTTTCTTCACGAATGAATTTGACAAATCCAAAAGAAGACAAATGCTCTTTCTAATAAAGTATGGATCTTTAGTAAAATATTAAATTCCATCTTATAATTGTTGTCGCAACATGTAATTTTCAAATTGCATCGGCATTTTGGTTAGAAAAAAGAATGACACAGCCTAATATAAACAAGTAGGATTATGGAACACACCTTTTCTTTTCACTTTTTTTTTTTTTTTTTTGGTATGACATATTGGAAATGATTTGATTGCATCAAACTTTTAAAAGCACTTTATCAGATAAACAATACAGGACTTTGCAAAATGTTGTGAAGTAATTTGGTTATATTAAGAGGAAAGACTAAAAATTACATAAGGTCTACTAGGAAAACATATAAACATGAATTTTATTAGCTCTAAGTGGACCATTTTGATTTTACTAGATGGTACAAAGTCCCTTGCAATTTCGACATGCCCAGACAGCCCAAACTCAATCTAGGATTCGGCATAATTAGTTCATATCACAAGCAGGTTGATCCTACCAACCCATTTATTAAATAGGTTAGTTTTGAGTCAGAAATCTTAATCTGATTACCCAAGTTCCACCCATGGTTGGACTCATTAAAATCTATTTGACTATTATAAAGATATGTCTAAACTTTTGGGGCCTTGGATTAGAGATAATAATCTAGGATCCAACCTACCAATCAGATATGGGCATAACATGAGATAATCAGGTACATAGGGTTTGCATGACTATGGTTGGACCTATTTAAAATCCATTTGACTAATAGAATGAAAAGAATAAAGGTTTGAGAGCCTTGGATTAGAGGTATTAATCCATGACCCAACCTAAAAACCTAATATGGACATACGATAAGATAATCAGGTTGCCCATGTCCAGCTGAATTAACAACTTATTGTGGAGCCGATTAACTTATTTATTAAATAGATTGTACATGTTGGGCTATGAATAGGTTAGATTCATGTTTTGATTTTTAATTCATTTAGTAAATGGATCGAGTTCATGTTGATGATCTTTCTTCTATTGGATTATTTTAATATCCTTTTTGCATTTTTTATGATTTCTAGAAAAGGTTCAAAGAGACTTGTATAATTAATATAATGATTTAAAATCTTCAAACTATAATTCCATATTAAATAATTAATATTAGGAGAGTTGTATTTAGTGAAGTCCATTTGTTCAAGACGTGGTTGGAATTCGTAGGTTTTGAGCTAAAACCATATTCACGTGCTGTCTTGGTTTAGCAGAACTGGCTATTCTATATGCAATCCATAATTAACTTTTTAATCATTCTCCTATTTTATTCCAATTAATGATGGGTTTAAACTCACATCAATAGGCTTGCCCTCTAGAGGCCTATAACAGATATTATTGCTGATCAGGGGCTCTATAGAAAGGGCTGAAGTCGAGGGTTATTCACACAGATAAGCCATTAACATTTGCTGTTAGCATGAACAGCGAGCCCTATGAAATGGAGTAGTCCTTTGGTTCATGCCTCTGCAAAATAGTGCATGTGATGGGAGGCTTCACGATGTAGTTAGGATCCAAGCCAGTGCCAACAACATTAAAAATTAACTTTATATATGTAAGGAACAATGGGTTTTCTTTTTGTTTTTTTTTCAAAAAAGCAATGCCAACTGTACCAACAACATGGTGAGATAACTAGGAAAAAAAAATTCAAAAAAAAGTAGATAAAGATACTATGACAGGAAATGGAGAGCTAACCCAACAACTAGGGATGGTAGTTAGGCAGATTTTTTTTGGATATACAATCCATTCCAAATCTTAATAGGATCTGTTGAGTGTGTCCTAATAGGGTTTAGGATTTAAAACTAAAATCCATGTGGGTTTGAGATGGATTTGAGATTTACCCCTATACCCACTACCCAAATCCAATTATATGTATATATTATATTTTTTATAAAATATATCCATATAATATGTAGACAACACAGCAACCATTTTCATAAATAGATTGACAATTTATAATACCATGTAAACTCTTATATATGGTAAGACCTTTTCCCACATAGGTTGATCATTTATTTTTCTTTTCACTTGGAAGGAGAGTACCTGAGGGAGATTGGAGGGGTTTTTGAGGTTTCGACTAGGGTTTTTGCCCAAGCATATGGGATTTTGTGTGAGTTGTGGAGGAGTGAGTTGGTCCCTTAAGGTTTTGAGAATTTAATCCTGGTAGAAGGATGATACTTTGTAGGGTTTGTGGATTTTTGATTGGAAGGATTCTTTTTTGGCTACAAAAATTTTCACTTTATGGAGTTTTCTTTTATGATAATATGAATATGAATGAGGGTTAATCTGGTGGTTTGGGTAGCCGGTGGGTACACCAACTTTAAATAGGTTGGGTTTGGGATTTATGGCTAATTTCATAATCGAGTTTGGGATGGGTCAAGTAGTAAGATTTTAAATGAATTCAGATACGGGCAAGGCAAATCTTGTGGGTATCCTACCCATTGCCATCCCATCCAACATCTTAAATTATGGAAAAAGAATGTTTAAGATGTTTTCATGCTTTTCAGGCATAAATTAACACTCTGGCCAACCACATGCCCTCTGATTAACTGAAAGAATTTTTGAAAGAATCATGCAATAAAGTTGGAATCAGAGCAACATTACGCATCAAATAATATACACAGACACAAGGAAAACATAAAGACAAGTACACAAACGTCAATAAGAATTGGATACTGAAAGACATAACATGCATGGAGTACACATTAAGGAGCAAATATAATAATGCAAAACAAAGTTCACAGAAATATTAACTGTTGGCAGCAGCTCACAACAATGATAGGGTTCTCCACTGCTTTAGCCAAAGAGATCAACAAAACAAGTATGACATCGAAAATGACCAATTCAAAAGTCAAATCTTCAATCAACACCTGATTTATAAAATAAGAAAACATCTCTGCTTACATATAGAACTAGATCATGATATTCTACATCTTTAGTGAAATAAATTTCGTATACGTAAAAGTGATTGAACAACTTCTATCTGATCTTTGAACTATTTATATTCACAGATTACTCCTTTCCAATAGAGTTCACTAGATTATTGTGGTATACTAACTAGGTGACTTTCCTTAGATCTTTCGTATCATCTTTGATGCTTTCTTCACAAGCATCAAGTGGAGGAAACTCCTGCTGCAGTGGTTGATGGGTATATAGAACTTGTCCAGGATCCTTTCAATGGTCAAGAGAGGGAAAGAGAAAAAGAAAAAAAAATTCTGGATCAATTTGAAACAGTCTGGTATACAATATTCTTCCTCTGCAATGTACCATCCATGCTGTTGTTTGTCTATAAAGCACTGAATATGCTGCTTCCTATACAATGTAATGCATCTGCAAGCTCGATATGGCCACTGCAAAGAAGAATATAAGTGCAATGTAAACTTAAGAGAAACGGTGCTGATTTTATATAGTGTACTACCACATGATAGCAGCAAGATCTGGTTTGTAAACTTAAAGAGGTGCCTCAATAAAATATAAAGGGGAAGAGCAAGATGCATCAGCTACAAATGTAGGAAACAATTAGGATCATTAAATTTGGTTGTCGAATGATGCCTCCCTGATTTCAAACAATTCAATAAAACAATGCAATAAAGTATCCCACTGTGGAATGCAAGAGGGATATACACATTATAGCTCAGAGCAAGTCCAAACAAAGTTGATATGAGTCACCATAAATAATGTTCCCAACTGACAACAATACATTTTCTAAACCCTTTTCATGGTCCAAATCTAAAAACAGATTATCAGAATAAAAGGAAAAGAAATGGCAAAGAATCCCAATTTGATGGGAGAATCAAGGGGAAATTATTGAGATATTTATATATCATCCTTAAACTTATTATCTACTCTATTTGCTCACCTATCTTGCTCACCGTAGTTGATGCCTGTCTGTCTTGCAGAGCCTTTCTTTCGAACATAAACTGCCAATGAAGAAAATGATCTACATGATCATTACATGAAAAAGTGTTTGATGGAGAGACTGTAAAAACTTTTAAGAAAGCCGAATTTTATTTTTGAGAAATAAACAAATCTTTTTCTTTTTTGGCTTCAACCTTCTGGAATGTTTTGTTCAACAATCCTATAACAACCATCGGACTGTGGCATTGGAAGCTCAGGGAGAAGCTGCAGGTTAAGGAGGCGTCTTCTCTCAAGTTCAATTGCATATTCATGCTCTTCAATCAGTTGCCTTTTTAAAGGACTTGAATCATGACAAACCCTTGACACTGAAAGAGGTGGAGAATTTATTCATATTTTAGAGCTACTCGTGGGCTTGAATCCCATCTCCCCCAAAAAAACAAAACAAAAAAAAAGGATAAATACAGAAAGAAAGAAGGGATTATCAAATCTATAAAGATAGCAATTATGGCCAAATATGCGAATCCTACTCACCTGCATTAATATCCGGATGCATTTCAAGAAATTGGTAAATCCTGGAAGCCCCATTTTTTCAGCATGCATTCTGCCAAAAGAAAAGAAAAGAAAAGAAAAAGAGAAATCCAAATCATCAAATAGAAAATTAGAAATGGGGAAAATAGGTATGGTTAGATTTACAACCCTAACTCCCAAAGGTGACTATTGTTTTCATGACAACACCACATGCTTCAGAAAACATTATAAGTATTTGTTCCCAGTAATCAAAACCTGAATTGAATGCTAACAATCTGACATATAATCAAAAGAAGAATCATCCTTCTGCGCAACTCACGACATTATAGAAAATGTTCAAAATTAATGATTTAATAAAAACCTGAAATACATCCTTAAAAAAATAAATGCATTGTTCTGCCAAATTATAGATGACATAGAATTTGAAGTTTCAGAATCACCAATTACAATGGATGTACATTATACGTATCACATGAAAGCCTGTGGCTCAATTAGAAGTACAAACACAAACATACACTAGCAACATATGATGCTAAGAAGATTCTACCAGATTCCAGGAATGCAAGATGGTGAGGCTGCAGGCAGTACTCAGATGTCATCCTTGTAATGCAGAAGACACGTGATGATTTATGGACATGGTGAAGAACATACTACTAATGCATCTCAAGGGCTTATTTACAGGTTTGATATAAAAAATTAAAAATTTATGTGATGCTGGCCTACCATGGGCACTTTACAGTGACTGGGTTTCAAGTTGTCACTCAACTGTAGCAAATCCCAGGATGTTTAGTCACCATGCATGGCTTTTCACCATGTGAATCTCATGAAACTTTCCCAAGAGAATCACTTCAAACAACTAGTGGCCATACTAATAGATCAGTGGGCTTGCCTACATTTCTGCGCTCATCGTAGCTGTGGTTCACTTGAATATATTTTGAGTTTGCCCTGTTATTCCGAGTTAACTAGGTCTACATATGCTTCTGTAGACATCTTATAGTTGGGAACTTGGACAGCATGGTGGACAAAGATGACATTGATGACCTATTTCCTTTAATTAGTAATGGAAGATTGAAGGAAAAAAAAATGCTGACCAATAAAAACCAGAATAAGGAATAGAAGATAGACTAACCTTGATACAATGCTAATCAAACAAAAGTGGGTTGTTCTTCCATTAAAGAATGGTATTATCACGAAAGTAGAGGCAAATCAAGTAGAGTGATCATGGATACTGACCTGTCAGTAAGCTTTGATTTTTCTACATAGGGCTTAGCCAGAACCCAGTATCCACAAATCAAATGAGGTTGTCCCATTGCTAAAATAAGTTGTGCAGTTTCCGGGTGGTAGAAGCTCACAAAACCAAACATTCGTTTCTCTCGTCGTGGTATTTGCACACCACGAACCGGACCATACTTGCTGATCACAGAGAAAAGGTAGTACACTAAAACTCGGCAAACTTGTTTCATTATTTAAACCTTTTCAAGAAGAAGAGGAGGAGAATACCTGAAGTAGTTTACAACATCTTCATTAGTGAATTTGCTTTCAGCTCGGAAAGTAATATAAATCATGCCGAGTGATTCTCCTAGATCACTTCCTTCATTCCTGTACTCCAAGTAATGTGGAGCCTCTTCCGCTAGTGCCACTGCAAGCTCTCCATATGGTCTGCAACTAAATTATGACCACTATTAATGGAGATTTGAAAAGGCAAAAAAAAAAAGGTGAAAAAGTTATACTGTGTTTGACTAAGATATAGGTTTCTCGTCCATAAGAATTGAAGTGGAACATCATTTATCTAGACAGGATTTGTTGCAGGAGGAGGGCACTTTTAATTCCATATCGGTTGTTAGTCAAGGAATAGTCAAGGAAGTCTCTGACTTATATGGAATGAAACTTTTTTTCTCTCTTGAAATATTTTTTAAAAGTTAAAACCGTGAGGCTCAAAATGGCTAGGGCCACTGAAGCCCAAAGACAGCCAAAGCCGAAGAAAATAATATCTCACAAATGCAGAAATACTAAGAAGTAAATAATACCTCACACATGCAGAAGTACTAAGAAACAATCATGAGACAGCAAAGAAGTACCTATCTGTAAGCCGAATACTTTTCAGTTGGGCAAGCAACCGTATCAAGCTGAAACTAGCATTCACATGCCGCTGGCTGTCGCTAAGGTACACCTCAGGCTGAAGCAACTTCCCATAGTTTTGAAGATACAATATGGGTAATGCGGCTAAAGAAACAGGCAACCCCATCCTTGATTTTAAGAGCTCCATGATCTCCATTTCTAACTCCTCCAGTGACCCAGGCTGAATGGCCTGGTCTTGATTACTTAACTCATTAATATTAGCAATATGGTTACAGGATAATCCATCAGACATGATCTGACCAAGAGAGAACCTACAGCTCGTACCATTCTCACAGTAACCCATATTTAAAAAATGACAAGGCTTGACAGAGAATTCTTGCAAACCTCCACCTGGTGCTGCCTCCGGGTAGTGATCATTGCCGGATGAATTGAGCCCCAAGAGGTTTGCAGCATTTAACTGTTCACTAAAGCTGATAAACTCTCCATGGCGATGGAAGTCTCCAATAAAGTCAGCATATGGAGGCAGAAGGTCAAAATTGTTGACAGGTGGTTCGATTGGCTGATCAGGAACAGCATGCATAGGCTTCAAAGTGTTGGGCTTCGAAGATGATAAGAGATAAGCTTTGGCTTCATTGATCAGACCAAGAATCTTCATATCAGTTCCACAGGCATACTCCATGATTTCTTGATGGCTATGCTTCAAAAGAAGGTAGCCGATGATCTTGGTGGCATTCCCCGGCTCGAGATCTTGGATTCGGCTGAATAAAATTTTGGTATTTTCGGTGACGTCCATTGTTGATTGCTTGTCTCTTCAAATACCAAACAAAAGGAAGAGAAGATTAAGAAGAGAGTAAGTGAACATTCTTTCCAGACAAATTTGAAAGCAACAACAGTTGTTACATAAAACAACAGAAATACATGGATTGCTGAAATTATAAATATTTTTTCAGAGCAGAGCTTAACAAGCTTATGTGACAAAAAATAAGTCAAGCAAATTTTCTGTGAAAGCAGTAGTGATAACATTAAATATAAAAAATCCAGACTGTGCTAACTCTGGAAAGTAACAGATCTGACAGAGCAATAAGCTATTTATCTAAAAGACAGAAACATAACACCACAACCACCACAACCAATCCAAGAAGAAGAAGAACAAGAAGAGTGGGAAATAGAGACAATAAAAAGGAGGAAGAAGAATAAAAATTTACAATTTATTATGCTTCACATAGTTACATGGCTTATCCTGTTCTTTTCCAAAGCTATGTTATAAATAACTGTGAAACTCTGTAACCTTAAGATTTGAAGGAGCAACTTTCTATCCAGATAAAGAAGTATGAGAACAACCTAAGGAGAAAGGGAAGAAACCCACCTAAAAGCAGTGACAGAATAGCATATATGCACGTAAAAACATGTAGATTCATCAAACAAGAACCCAATAATAAATCTTTTCCTTTGGAAAAGCCCACTTTTACGGGCCTATATGTTCATAGTGGGTATCCTTTATATCCTTTTAGCGCAACCACAAGCATAGCGAACTATATTTAAACAGAATCATAAGAAACAGGCAATGTTTAGCATAAAGATAGAATTTTTTTCTCTGTCATAGACGGCAATGGCAGAATACAGGAGGAGGCAGAAAATAAAACCATCTTTTTCCCTCAAAATCGTTTCTTTTATATGAAATAGCGGGAAGAAGGCCTCAAATTGAGATTTCTGCCACCAGTCTGCCCAAAAACCACATGAATCCACTCGTTCCAACTTAAAAATCTCTACAAGCCTATTCTATCATGTGTATGAAGACGCTCACTCTGTTGTTGGATACTCAGCGATCCAATCCTTCACCCCTATGCAGCACTGCCTTGAGAAAACAATACAGAAAGGAGAACAAACAAGCCCGTGCTCTTAAAGAGTTGAAGACATCTATATAACCGGCAATTTATTTATTTATGGTACTATGTTATAGTTTTATTTAAGACTCCTAGTAGAATTATAATAATCCAATATGGTATGTTGGTTTGCGGACATCTCCAGTGACGCATAATAAACCATATAATAAAAGCGAGATATTCTTTCAAGGAAACATTGCCTTTTATTATTATTATTATTATAGATTACTAACATAGCGGCCGGTCCAGACCTATTAATTTTATAAATATAAAAAATTAATCACCATGCTGATAAATTTTAATATAAACTAAATTAAAAATATAATAATTTAATTTGTAATTTAATTAAAATAAATAAAAAATAAATTAAATATTTAAAACATAGTTTAGAATAAAATAAATAATATTTGTTGATCATTTTATCCAAATATCTAATCAGTATGGCATTTAATCAAATCAATACAAATTGATTAGGTAATTAATATGAATTTCAGTATAATTAAAATTTTATTATTATACTAGTTTATAATCTCATATGATGTATGAATTATGAATTTTATCTTGATTAAAAATTAAGGAGCTTGATTATGGTGTCTTATATATTTATTATTTTTAATTATTTATAATAAAATTGTACATAAAAAATCAAAAGATAAAAATAATTTTAATATTGATATATATAATCATCAATATAAAATCAATCGCTTCAGAACTAATCATCAACATAAAACCAGTCGCTTCGTTCTGATGATTGATGCCCTGCCCTCCGTGGTTGCATCACTTTTGGGACTTTTTTTATTTTTTTTTTAAGTTTCTCATTCTCAGTGGTGAAATGGCGTCGATTGCCTTTCTCCGACTACAAGTTTGACCGCTGCGCCAATAAAACTTCAGCTGCAGAGACGGTACCATGGAAACGGGAAACCTTTTTTTTTTTTTTTTTTTTTTTTTTAACTTTGACAAACCGAATTCTTACACAAGTTGTTGGAAAACTAACCAAAAATACTTTTAAGTGAAAAAAAAAAAAGGAGAGGATCTGAGATGTCATCCTCACTCGTATATTTTGAATGAATCTGTGCCACTTATTTGTTTCACTCACGTATTACAAAAAATAACAATGGTTCTAGAAAAGTTTGAATTAAGAATTCTATGCTATTCCACTGTCAAGAACTCCATAATTGCAAATTTGCATGGATAATAAATTTAAATTTTCATAAAATTTTTTATCACACTCTCGATCTAAGATTGTGAGTCAAAGATCATGACAACAACCGCATACTCATAGAAAGCTTTTCTTATAAGCATGCAAGGCATCTCATCATGACATCATACACATAAAGTTAAATAAATTTCAATTTTAATGATCAAACTTTAGTTCAAATAACAAATCAAAACTCAGTGTCAAAAAGAAAGATAATTGTCTGACAAAGTCAACATTTAAAATAAAAATCTTGCATTAATTCTGAGAAAAAAATCCTAAATTAAATAAGCTAACTCCATCTCTAATCGCTCTCCCAGTCGAATTCTGTATCACACTAATTTTCTAGATCTGTAAAGAAAATGTAAACTCATCATGAGCTAAATAGCCCAGTAAGCAGTGTATATCTTTAACTGAATAAATCAGGTAATAATACTGTACATATCGATTTACTGATAATAACAAAATTACTATGTAAATTCATGAATTCAAAATTTAATTCATCATACTATCAATCATATATAAAATTTCAATTCATCTTAATTTCAAATTATACTTATCATCTTAAATTCATCAAATTTCTTAAGTTCTTCTTACCAACCATGAACTATGACAATATTTTCTCTATGGCAGGGTCATAATACCGTGTATTTTCTTGCGGTAGGCTACGAATCATCTGGCAGCAATGTTCTTCGGAACCGCTGGTCTCTCTGATGGTTTGTCGCTAGTCTCTCTGATCACATGTCGCTGATCTCGCTAGCGACATAAACCCTCAGGACAAATCAATTGCCAACGTATATGCCCCCATTGGCGGGATCCTTTACATAGCCAGGTTGTCAATTCATATCATCTTTCAATTCATATATTATTTCAATAATAATATAAATAAGTGATATTCGAATAAATCAATCATATCATTCTTTATGATCATACATCATCATAAAAATTTTCAACAAATATCTTCAATCATAAATAATTTTCAACAATTATTTTCAATCATAATTAATTTCAATAAATATTTTCAATCACAAGCATGTCATGAATTAATATAATTTAAATTTATAATTTATCAGATAAATTCAATAAAAGTAAAACACTACTTACCTCAAAAAAAAATTCAAATTAGGGATCCTAAAAATCTTGAAAATTTTTCTTCGAATCTGGTACGTCAAATATCATATTTTTGATCAAAATTTTATCAAATAAAAATAATAAAAATTCTTAAAATCTAATGTCCTCACACGGATCGACTAGATGACAGCGTCCAGGATATTTTGGATTAATCTATGGAAACTCTTCTTGATTTATTATTATTATTATTATTTTTTAAATCCATAAATCTTAAAAAAATCCAAGAGAAAGCAGAGAGAGAAAGTCTCTCTCTCTTTCTCTCTTTCTCTTTTTTTTCTTTTCTTTTCTTTTCTTTTTCTCTTTTTCTTCTTTTTCTTTTCTCAGGCTCTTTCCTGGCCGAAACAGGGGACCGACAAGTCCCCTTTCTTTGACCAACCATTCAGGCCATGGTCGACACGGCGAAGGCCAATGGCAAGGGGGCAACCCTCATGAGTTTGGAGAGGCCAAGATCGATGATCGACAGTGATCGCCGGCATCAAAAAATCAAAAAGAAGAAGAGACCAAACAGGGGTCCCTTCTTCGACGAAATCCGACGACACCCATCGCCGGCAGTCGTGCCCACAGGCACGGAAAAGAAGAGAGAGGAGAGAGGAAGAGGAAGAAAGACTTACCTCAGCCTCCGATTACCCCACCGGTGAGAAATCATGGCGAGCACGAATCAAGGGCCACGGCTTCAATCGGAGAAATCAGAGAGGAAGAGAGGGAGGAAGACCGGTGGGGGGATTTCTTAAGAAGGGAAGGGCCTTTTTATAGAGAGCCCTAGGACTCCTGGTGGTCCTAGGACTCCCAATCACGGTGGCTCATCGGAGAAGAAGACTCCTATAGGGAGTCTTCTTCCCCATTTCTCTATATTTTTTTGGGGCTTGGGCTTGGGTCTTCTCAATCGGGCTTGGGCTTGGGTCATCACATTCTTCACCCCTAAAAGAAATTTCATCCTCAAATTTTTCATACCTGTGGTCTCGAAGAGCTAGGGATATTTTTGCTTCATTTCTTCCTCTAGTTCCCAAGTAGCTTTTCTTTTCGAATGTCGACTCCACTATACCTTGACATAAGGAATGTTGCAACGTCTCAGCACTTGTTCCTTATGGTCCACGATCCGTACCGGATATTCTTCATATGATAGATCTTTTCTAGCTTGCAAGGGTTCAAGTTTCACGATATGACTTGGGTCTGGTAAATATTTCTTCAATATAGAAACATGAAAACATCATATACTCCGACAAGTGAAGGTGGTAAGGCAAGTCTATAAGCCATTTCACCAATTCTTTTCAAAATCTCGAGCAGATCCACATATCTAGAATTCAATTTTCCACGAATGCTAAATCTTGAGATCCCTTTTGAAGGAGATACTTTGAGAAATATATGATCATCATTTTGAAATTCTAATTTTCGTCTCATGTTATCTGCATAACTCTTCTGTCTGCTTTGTGCTGTCCGAAATCATTCTTAAATTAATTGAATCTTCTCGACTGCTTGTTGAATAAGTTTGAGACCCAATATTCTCCACTCACCAACATCATCCTAGTGAATCGGTGATCAGCATCTTCTACCATATAATGCTTCATAAGATGCCATACCAATGCTAGCCTGATAACTATTATTGTAAGCGAACTCAATCAAAGGTAGATGCTCATCCCATGAACTTTTCATATCCAAAATATAAGTTCTCAACATATCTTTTAAGATCTGAATAGTTCTCTCTGACTGGCCATCAGTCTGTGGATGAAAGGCTGTACTAAAGTTCAATTTTGTTCCTAATTCCTTGTGTAAGCTCTTCCAAAACTGTGATACAAATCTGATGTCTCGATCCGATATAATGGTCACTGAAATTTCATGTAGCCTTACAATTTCTTTCATATATAATTTTGCTAGTCTTTCCAAAGTGAATCCAACTCTAATTGGTAGAAAGTGCGCAGACTTTGTCAATCGGTCCACAATCATCCAGGCTATATCATTTTTACTTGGAGTCTTAGGTAGTTCAGTTACAAAATTTATAATGATATGTTCCCACTTTCATACTGGAATATCGAGAGGTTGAAGTAATCCTGCAGGTCTCTGATGTTCAGTTTTAATTTGTTGACACATCAAATATTTAGCCACAAACTGAGCGATCTCTCTCTTCATATTATTCCACCAGTATATTTTCTTTAAGTCTCTATACATCTTAGTACCTCCTGGATGAACGTATAACCGATCTGATGTGCTTTCTGAAGTATTTTTGTTTGAGTACCGAATCATTGAGTATGCAAATTCTATTTTCGAATCTTAATGAACCATCATCATGTATCTTGAATTCAGATTGAACACCAGCTTCCACTGAATCTCTTATTTTCGTTAATTATGGATCACCATTCTAGACAACTATAATCCTTTCAATGAGTGTTAACTGAACCCTCATGTTGGCTAATCGCACTGTTGAGTCATATAATCGAATGTCTAATTTCAGTTTTTTTATATCCTTTAAAAATTGACTTTGATGTGTAATTAAAATAGCTAAATTCTCTATGAATTTTCTACTAAGGGCATCAGCGATAACATTAGCTTTTTCGGGATGATAATGAATTGTTAAATCATAATCTTTCAACAGTTCTAACCACCTTCTCTGTCTCATGTTTAATTTTTTTCACGTAAAAATATACTTCAAACTCTTATGATCAGTAAACACTTCACACTGCGCACCGTATAAATGATGTCTCCAAATTTTCAAGGCAAAAATCACTGCAGCTAACTTCAAATCATATGTCGGATAATTCTATTCATATGGTTTCAATTATCTTGAGGCGTAAGCCACTACCTTACCTTGTTGCATTAATACACAGCCAAGTCCTTTTTAGATGCATCACTATATATTGTGAATCCTTCATTTTCTGTTGGTATAGTAAGAATAGGGGCTAAAACTAATCATTATTTTAACTCTTGAAAGCTCTGTTCACAATCCTTGGTCCACTCGAATTTAACTCCTTTTTGAGTAAGATGAGTCAAAGGTATAGCTATGCGGGAGAATCCTTCTACAAATCATTTGAAAGCTTCGAATCTCAAAAATATTTGTAGGTCTGTTCCACTGCATCACAGCTTCCACTTTTGTTGGATCCACAAAAATTTTATCTTTAGATATGATGTGTCCTAAGAAGACTATTTTGTCTAACCAAAATTCACACTTCTTTAATTTGGCATAAAGCTTTTTTTTCTCAATATTTATAGTACACACCGTAAATGTTCTTCATGCTCCGATTTGCTTCTTGAATATATCAAGATATCGTCAATAAATACAACAATAAACTTATCAAGATAGAATTTGAATATTCTGTTCATTAAATCCATGAAGGCCGCTGGAGCATTGGTTAACCCAAATGGCATCACTAGAAATTCATAATGTCAATAACGAGTTCTAAATGTAGTCTTTGGTATGTCCTCTGCTTTGATTTTTAACTGATGATATCCTGAACGAAGATCAATTTTTGAAAAAACTTGTGCACCTTGTAGCTGATCAAATAAATCATCGATTCAAGGTAGAGGATACTTATTTCTGATAGTATTCTTATTCAACTCTCTATAGTCGATACAAAGCCTCATACTACCATCTTTCTTTTTCACAAACAAGACTGGAGCTCTCCAAGGAGATATACTAGTCTTATAAAACTTTTATCCAATAAATCCTATAATTGATCTTTTAACTCCTTCAACTCCATGGGAGCCATTCGATAAGGAGCTTTAGAAATTGGACCGGTATTGGGTGCCAACTCAAAGGTAAATTTAATTTCTCTGTCTGATGGTAGTCCGGATAAATCATCAATGAATACATCTAAAAATTTATTTACGATAGAAATATCCTGTAATCTTAATTCATCATCTTCTGTATTTTTTATTGATACTAGATAACCTCTACATCTTTTTCTTAGCATCTGTCTAGCTTGCACAAATGAAATAATACATGAAGGGGTGGTTCCTGTACTTTTATCAAAACTGAATACTAATTCTCCTGATATTTGAAAGTTCACTCTCTTTTCATGATAATCCACAGAGGCATGATAAGTAGCAAGCCAATCCATTCCTAGAATGACATCAAAATCATGCATATCTAGGACCACCAAATCTATCGATAATTCTCTTTCTCCTATTCTGATACTATATGAATTGCACATACTTTCGGTACTCAAAATACCATCTACTGGTGTCTCAACATATAATTTAGTTTTCATAGGTTCATATACTATATCATGTTGTCTAATAAAAGTAGTAGATATAAAGGAGTGTGTAGCACCAGAGTTAAACAAAATAGAAGCATAAATACCAGATACAGGAATGATACATGTCACCACAATATTAGAGGCCTGAGCATCCTGTTGTGTGAGCGCATAGATCCTTCCTTGAGTTTTTGGCCTTTGACCTCCATCCTTTGTTTGTGTGGATCTATTCTCATTCCTCTAGGGGCAATCTGCAATTTTGTGTCCCTTCTATCCACAGCTAAAATAAAAACCAGTATTCATGGGCAATTAGAAGACTCATGCTCTCTTCAGCCACATCTCGAACATCTAGCTGTCTTATTCTCACGATTCTTATCATTTGCTAGCTTCTTTGCTGGACTTTTATTGTTCTAATTTTATCTTTGAGTTTCACCAAACTTATTTCTCTTCTTTTGATTCCGTTCTTTTTCCGCATGTACTTCATTAACTTCTCTCTCAATTATTAGAGCTTTATTCACAACTGAGGCATAAGTAGTTAACTCATAGGGTATAATTTATTTTTTAATTTTCATCTTCAGTCCCATTTCAAATTTATGTACTCTATCTTGCTCAATCTTAACTAATCTTGAAACAAACTTGGCTAACTCCGTGAATTTAGCTTCATACTCTGCAATGGATCTGTTCTTCTATTTCAGATGAATGAACTTCTGCTCTTTCTGTATTCTGATACTTCGAGGAAAGTACTTGTCAAAGAATTCACCTCAAAATCTCTCCCAAGTGAGTGGTATCCTGTCATGTTCATATTTTTGTTCAAGTATACGCCACCAGTTGTATGCCTCACCTTGTAACAGATATGCTGTGTAGTGGATCTTCTCATCATCATGACATTCTTGCACGACGAATGCCTTCTCTATCTCCATAATTCAGTTGTCAGCTTCCAGTGGCTCGATGGTCCCTTTGAAAGCTGGAGGAGTCAGCTTTTTAAACTCGATGATGTTGTTTCTCTGCATTGGATGTTCTCCATGTCCAGGTATCGATGGAGGATGCTGATGTGGCTGCGCATGTTGTTGTTAAAGTAACTGTTGCTGTGTTTGTACTATTCCGATCAGAGTTTGCATTAATTGAGTCATGTTCGGCTCTTCCTGCACTGTCGGAGTATTTTCAGTAGGGTCAATGATTCCTTCCTGCTGAAATGTGCCGCTATTCAATTGGGGAGTGTTATCACTAAGTGGATTTGATGTCCCTCCTACCACTCCTTGAGTATTCTTCATTCGTCGTAGAGGCATATTGACCTATGACAAATTTGAGACGATAACTTATCCTTAATAAAGTTATAAACTTATTTAAGACAGGTCAGATCATCATTATAACTAACCTCTCAAATTTTCTAATATCTACCCATCACTCGCTCATTCTATTCTACATATCTTTATCTATTTACTTATGCTCTGATACCATATAAATTGTCACGCCTCCGATCTGAGATTATGAGTCGAAGGTCATGGCAACAGCCGTATACTCATAGAAAGCTTTTTTTATAAGTATGCAAGGCATCTTATCATGACATCATATACATAAAGTTAAATAAATTTCAATCTTAATGATCAAACCTTAGTTCAAATAACAAATCAAAACTCAGTGTCAAAAAGAAAGATAATTATCTGACAAAGTCAACACTTAAAATAAAAATCTTGCATTAATTCTGAGAAAAAAATTCAAAATCAAATAAGCCAACTCCATCTTTAATCGCTCTCCCAATCGAATTCTGTATCATGCTAATTTTCTGGATCTGTAAAGAAAATGTAAACTCATCATGAGTTAAATAACCCAGTAAGCAGTGTATACCTTTAACTGAATAAATCAGACAATAATACTGTACATATCAGTTTACTGATAATAACAAAATTACTATCTAAATTCATGAATTCATAATTTAATTCATCATACTATCAATCATATATAAAATTTTAATTCATCTTAATTTTAAATTATGCTTGTCATCTTAAATTCATCAAATTTCTTAAGTTCTTCTTACCAACCATGAACTATAACCATATTTTTCCTGTGGCAGGATCATAATACCGCATATCTTCTTGCGGTAGGCTGCGAATCATCTGACAGCAAAGTTCTTCGAAACTGCTGATCTCTCTGACGGTTTGTTGTTGGTCTCTCTGGCGACATGTCACTGGTCTCGCGGGCGACATAAACCCTCAAGATAAATCAATTGCCAACATATATGCTCCCATTGGCGGAGTCCTTTACATAGTCAGGTTGACAATTCATATCATCTTTCAATTCATATATTATTTCAATAATAATATAAATAAGTGATATTCGAATAAATCAATCATATCATTCTTTATGATCATGCATCATCATAAAAATTTTCAACAAATATCTTCAACATATATAATTTTCAACAACTATTTTCAATCATAATTAATTTCAACAAATATTTTCAATCACAAGCATGCCATGAATTAATATAATTTAAATTTATAATTTATCAGATAAATTCAATAAAAGTAAAATAGTATTTACCTCAAAAGAAAAATTCAAATTAGAGATCCTAGAAATTTTGAAAATTCTTCTCCGAACCTGTTATGTCAAATATCATATTTTTGATCAAAATTTCATCAAATAAAAATAATAAAAATTTTTAAAATCCAATGTCCTCATACGGATCGACTAGATGACAGCGTCCAAGATTTTTTGGATTGATCCATGAAAATTCTTCTTGTACTTCTTTTATTATTATTATTATTATTATTTATTTATTTTAAATCCATAAATCCTAAAAAAATCCAAGAGAGAGAGCAGAGAGAGAAAGTCTCTCTCTCTTTCTCTTTTTCTCTTTTTTTCTTTTTTTTCTTTTTTTTCTTTTTTTTTCTCTTTTTTTCTTTCTTCTTTTCTCGGGCTCTTTTCTGGCCGAAACAGGGGACCGACAGGTCCCCTCCCTTTGACCGACCATTCGGGCCGCGGCCGACACGACGAAGGCCGGCGGCAAGGGGGCAACCCTCATGAGTTCGGAGAGGCCATGATCGGTGGTCGGCAGTGATCGCCGGCGCTAGAAAATTAAAAAGAAGAAGAGACCAAACAGGGGTCCCTTCTTCGACGAAATCTGACGACACCCATCGCCGGCAGTCGTGCCCACAGGCACGGAAAAGAAGGGAGAGGAGAGAGGAAGAGAAAGAGGAAGAAAGACTTACCTCAGTCTCCGATGACCCCGCTAGCGAGAAATCGCGACGATCACGAATCAAGGGCCACGGCTTCAATTGGAGAAATCAGGGAGGAAGAGAGGGAGGAAGACCGGTGGGGGGTTTCTTAGGAGAGGAAGGGCCTTTTTATAGAGAGCCCTAGGACTCCCGGTGGTCCTAGGACTCCCGATCACGGTGGCTCATCGGAGAAGAAGACTTCTATCGGGAGTCTTCTTCCCCATTTCTCTGTTTTTTTTTGGGCTTGAGCTTGGGTCTTCTCAATCGGGCTTGAGCTTGGGTCATCATATTTTCTTTGATGAATTTTATTGCCATATCTAATAAAAGCAAAGTTGGTTAATAAGTGCAAAAACTGTGTTTTTCGTTAGAAGGGCAATCTGATGTGAAGAAATTTTGTCGTTAGCCCTGTCACATAGCAAAAGAAACTTCCAAGGGTATATTGGAATGCATAATTTTTTTTTCCTTTTGGATGAGATACTGTTGGAGTTTCTGCTGCTCCCATGCATGTTGCTACGATCCAGTTGGCTTCATCATATCAATGGTTATATCATTCAATATTCTGTATTTTAAAATTGGTAGCACAGCAGGGTTCTTAATTATGTTATCTGATGGTAATTATGGCCGGTGGTCATCAGTGTTTTTTCAGAGTATTATTATAAAATTTTGCAATCCGTGCAGGTCTTGTCTTTCACTTGCCTGCGTTGCTTCGTTTTCTATTTAGCTCGCCATCTAATCCTATCACGCCCCCGACCCGAGATTTGAATCGAGGGTCATGGCAACCGCCGCATACTCATAGAAAATTTTTTCCATAAGTATACAAGGCATCTCATCATAATATCTTACACATAAAGTTAACTAATTTTTCAACTTTTAATAAATCAAACCTTATTTCAAGTAACAAATCAAAACTCAGTATCCAAAAGAAAAATAATTATCTGACAAAGTCAACACTAAAAAAAATAAAAGTCTTGAATCAATTCTGAGAAAATCCTAAATCAATGAGCTAACTCCATCTCTAATCGCTCTCCCAACCGAAATCCCGCATCACGCTAATTTTCTGGATCTTTAAGAAAAACATAAAACTCATCATGAGCTAAACAGCCCAGTAAGCAGTGTATACCTTTAACTGAATAAATCAGGCAAATAATACTATACATATCGATTTACTGATAATAACAAAATCAATATGTAATTTCATGAAATCATAATCATACTATCAATCCTATATAAAATTCAATTCATTATAATTTCAAATTATGCTTTTCATCTTAAATTCATCAATTTCTTAAGTTTTTCTTACCAACCATGACTATGACCACATTATCCCTGTGGCAGGGTCATAATACCGCGTATCTGCTTGCGGTGGGCTGCGAATCATCTGACAGCCAAGTCCTTTAGAACTGCTGGTCTCGCTGGTGGTTTGTCGCTGGTCTCTCTGGTGACATGTCGCTGGTCTCGCTGGCGACATAAATCCTCAGGACAGTCAATTGCTAACGTATATGCCCCCATTGGCGGGGTCCTCAACATAGTCAGGTTGTCAATTTCATATTGTCTTCCAATTTATATATTATTTTCAAAATAATATAAATAAATAATATTCGAGTCAAATCAATCATATCATTCTTTGAGATCATATATCATCATAAAAATTGTTCAACAAATAACTTCAATCATAAATAATTTTCTATAATTAACTTTAATCATAAATAATTTCAACAATTATTTCAATAAATAATTTCAATCACAAGCATGCATAAATTTATTTAATTCAAAATTTTATAATTTATCAGATAAATTCAATAAAAGTAAACACTACTTACCTCAAAAGAAAATTCAAACTAGAAATTCTAGGAATCTCAAAAATCCTTCTCTGAACCTGATACGTCAAATATCATATTTTTAATCAAAATTTTATTAAATTAAAAATAATTAAAATTATTAAAATCTAATATCCCCACGAGGATCAACTTGACAACAGCATCCAGGGTTTTTGGACTAATCCATGGATACCCTAATTATATTTATTTATTTATTTATTATTTTTATTATTTTTATTATTATTTATATTTTTTTTAATTATTTCCATAAATCCTAAAAATCTAAAAGAGAGAGAGAGAGAGCAGAGAGAGTTTCTCTCTCCCTTTTTTTTTTCTTTTTCTTTTTCTTCTTTTTCTTTTCTTTTTCTTCTTTTTCTTTTCTTTTTTTTTTCTTCTCGGCTCCTTCCACGTCGGAACAGGGGATCGACATCCCCTCCTTTTGTCGGGCCCTTCAGGCTGCGGCCGCCGCAGTGGAGGTCGACGGCAGAGGGAGGCTGCTCCCCCAGTTACGGAGGAGCATGACCGGCAGTCGATTACGATCGCCGGCGTCGGAAAATCAAAGAAAAAGAGGCCCAAAACAGGGATCTCTTTCCATACCAAAAATCGACGATGCTTGTCGCCGGCCGTCACGCGCAAGGGTATGGGAGGAAAGGGAAGGAAGAGAGGAAGGGGAGGAAGACTTACCTCGGCCTCCGGTGACCCCACCGACGAGCAATCATGGCGAGAATCAAGATGGTGTCCGCGGCTCCGATCGAGAAAAACAGAGAGAAAGAGAGAGGGAGGAGGCCGATGTTCGATTTCTAAGGAGAGGGGAGGTCTTCTTATAGAGGGTCCTAGGACTTCGAGAGGTCCTAGGACTCCCAATTTACATGGGTCTCGCCGGAGAAGAAGACTCCTATCGGGAGTTTTCTTCCCGATTTTCCTCTCTATTTTTTTTTTTTTTTTTGTGGGCTTGGATCTTGATGTCATGGGCTTGGGCTTGGGCTATAACATTCTTCACTCCTAAAAAGAAATTTTGTCCTCGAAATTTTTCATACCTATAGTCTCGAAGAGCTGGGGATATTTTTGCTTCAATTCTTCCTCTAGCTCCCAAGTAGCTTCTCTTTCCGAATGTCGACTCTACTGTACCTTGACATATGGAATGTTGCGACGTCTCAGCACCTGTTCTTTACGGTCCACGATCCATATCGGATATTCTTCATATGATAGATCTTTTCTGGCTTGTACTGGTTCAAGTTCCACCATGTGACTTGGGTCTGGTAAATATTTCTTTAACATAGAAACATGAAAAACATTATGTACTCCTGCAAGTGAAGGGGGTAAGGTAAGTCGATAAGCCACCTCACCAATTCTTTCCAAAATCTCAAACAGACCCACATATCTAGGATTTAATTTGCCATGAATGCCAAATCTTGAGATTCCTTTTGAAGGAGATACTTTGAGAAATACATGGTCACCAACTTGAAATTCTAATTTTCATCTCCTGTTGTTTGTATAACTTTTCTATCTGCTTTGTGCTGCTCGAAGTCATTCTTTAATTAATTGAATCTTTTCAACTGCTTGTTGAACAAGTTCGGGACCCAATATTCTTCGCTCACCAACATCATCCCAGTGAATCGGCGATCGACATCTTCTACCATATAATGCTTCATAAGGTGCCATACCAATGCTAGCCTGATAACTGTTATTGTAAGCGAACTCAATCAAAGGTAGATGCTCATCCCATGAACTTTTCATATCCAAAATACAGGTTCTCAACATATCTTCTAAGATCTGAATAGTTCTCTCTGACTGACCATCAGTCTGTGGATGAAAAGCTATACTGAAGTTCAATTTTGTTCCTAATGCCTTGTGTAAGCTCTTCCAAAACTGTGATACAAATCTGGTGTCTTGATCCGATACGATGGTCACTGAAATTCTATGTAGCCTTACAATTTCTTTCATATACAACTTTGCTAGTCTTTCCAAAGTAAATCCAACTCTAATTGGTAGAAAATGTGTAGACTTTGTCAATCGGTCCACAATCACCCAGGCTGCATCATTTTTACTGAGAGTCTTCGGTAGTTTAGTTACAAAATCTATAGTGATATGTTCCCACTTCCATACTGGAATATCAAGAGGTTGAAGTAGTCCCACAGGTCTCTGATGTTCAGCTTTAACTTGTTGACACATCAAACATTGAGCCACGAATTGAGCGATCTCTCTCTTCATATTATTCCACCAGTATATTTCCTTTAAGTCTCTATATATCTTAGTACCTCCCGGATGAACTGTATAACCGGTCTGATGTGCCTCCTGAAGTATTTCATGCTTGAGTGCTAAATCATTGGGTACGCAAATCCTATTTTCGAACCTCAACGAACCATCTTCATGTATCTTGAATTCAGATTGAACACCAGCTTCCACTGAATTTCTTATTTTCATTAGTTGTGGATCACCATTCTGGGCAATTGTAATTCTTTCAATGAGTATTGGCTGAACCCTCATGTTGGCTAATCGTACTGTTGAGTCATATATTCGGATGTCTAATTTCAGTTTTCTTATATCCTTTAATAATTGGCTTTGATGTGTAATTAAAACTGCCAAATTTCCCACAGATTTTCTACTAAGGGCATCAGCAACAACATTAGCTTTTTTCGGATGATAATGGATTGTTAAATCATAATCTTTTAATAGTTCTAACCACCTTCTCTGTCTCATGTTTAATTCTTTCTGCGTAAAAATATACTTCAAACTCTTATGATCAGTAAACACTTCACACTGCGCACCGTATAAGTGATGTCTCCAAAATTTTAGGGCAAAAATCACTGCAGCTAATTCCAAATCATGTGTCGGATAATTCTGTTCATATGGTTTCAATTGTCTTGAGGCATAGGCCACTACCTTACCATGTTGCATCAATACACAGCCGAGTCCCTTTTTAGATGCGTCACTATATATTGTGAAACCTTCATCTCCTATTGGTATAGTGAGGATAGGGGCTGAAACTAATCATTATTTTAATTCTTGAAAACTCTGTTCACAATCTTCAGTCCACTCGAATTTAACCCCTTTTTGAGTAAGACGAGTCAAAGGTGCAGCTATGCGGGAGAATCCTTCTACAAATCGTCTGTAATATCCTGCCATTCCCAGAAAACTTCGAATCTCAGAAATATTTGTAGGTCTGTTCCACTGCATCACAGCTTCCACTTTTGCTGGATTCACAAAAATTTCATCTTTAGATACGATGTGTCCTAAAAAGGCTATTTTGTCCAACCAAAATTCACACTTCTTAAATTTGGCATAAAGTTTTTCTTTCCTCAATATTTGTAGTACATACTGTAAATATTCTTCATGCTCCAATTTACTTCTCGAATATATCAAGATATCGTCAATAAATACGACAACAAACTTATCAAGATAGGATCTGAATATTCTGTTCATTAAATCCATAAAGACTGCTGGAGCATTGGTTAACCCAAAAGGCATCACTAAAAATTCATAATGTCCATAACGAGTTCTAAATGCAGTCTTTGGTATGTCCTCTGTTTTGATTTTTAACTGATGATACCCTGAACGAAGATCAATTTTAGAAAAGACTTGTGCACCTTGCAACTGATCAAACAAATCATCAATTCGAGGTAGAGGTTACTTATTTCTGATAGTATTTTTGTTCAACTCTCTATAGTCGATACAAAGTCTCATACTACCATCTTTCTTCTTCACAAATAAGACTGGAGCTCCCCAAGGAGATACACTAGGCCTTATAAAACCTTTGTCTAATAAATTCTGTAATTGATCTTTTAACTCCTTTAACTCCATAGGGGCCATTCTGTAAGGGGCTTTAGAAATTGGACTGGTATTGGGTGCCAACTCAATAGTAAATTCAATTTCTCTATCTGGTGGTAGTCCGACTAAATCATCAATGAATACATCCGAAAATTCATTTACAATAGGAATATCTTGTAACTTTAATTCATCATGTTCTTTATTCTTTATTGATACCAGGTAACGTCTACATCCCTTTCTTATCATCTGTCTAGCTTGCACAAATGAAATAATACGTGGAGGGGTGGTTCCTGTACTTCCATCAAAACTAAAAGTTAATTCTTTCGATATGTGAAAGTTCACTCTCTTTCCATGATAATCCACAGAGGCATGATAAGTAGCCAGCCAATCCATTCCTAGAATGACATCGAAATCATGCATATCCAGGACCACTAAATCTATCGGTAGTTTTTTTTCTCCTATTCTGATACTACATGACTTGCACACACTTTCGGTACTCAAAATACCATCTACTGGTGTCTCAACATATAATTTGGTTTTCATAGTTCACATACTATATCATGTTGTCTAATAAAAGCAGTGGATATAAAGGAGTGTGTAGCACCAGAATCAAACAAAACTGAAGCATGAATACCAGAGACAGGAATGGTACCTGTCACCACAGTATTGGAGGCCTGAGCATCTTGTTGTGTGAGTGCATAGATCCTTCCTTGAGTTTTCGGCCTTTGACCTCCGTCCTTTGTTTGTGTGGGTCTATTTTCATCCATCTGGGAGCAATCTGCAATCTTGTGTCCTTTCTGTCCACATCTAAAACAAGAACTAGTATTCCATTGGCAATTAGAAGACTCATGCTCTCTTCGGCCGCATCTCGAACATCTAGCTGCCTCATTCTCATGATTCTTATCAATTGCTGGCTTCTTTGCTGGACCCTTATTGTTCTGATTTCGTCCTTGAGTTTCACCAAATCTATTTCTCTTCTTCTGATTCCATTCTCGCTCTGCATGAGCTTCATTAACTTCTCTCTCAAGTGAGTGGTATCCTATCGTGCTTATATTTTTGTTTCAGTATATGCCACCAGTTATATGCCTCGCCTTGTAACAGATATGCTGTGAAGTGGATCTTCTCTTCATCTTGGCATTCTTGCACGGCGAATGCCTTCTCCATTTCCATAATCCAGTTATCTGCTTCCAGTGGCTCGATGGTCCCTTTGAAGGCTGAAACAGCTAGCTTCTTAAATTCGACGATATTGTTTCTCTGCATCGGATGTTCTCCATGTCCAGGTGTTGGTGAAAATTGCTGACGGGACTGTGCATGTTGTTGTTGAAGTAATTGTTGCTGTGTTTGAACTACTTCGATCAGAGTTTGCATTAGTTGAGTCATGTTCGGCTCCTCCTGTACTGTCGGAGTATTATCGGTAGGATCAAGGATTCCCTCCTGCTGAGTTGTGCCGCTATTTAATTGGGGAGTGTTATTGCCAAGT
The DNA here is from genome assembly GCF_000442705.2 of Elaeis guineensis. Classification (NCBI taxonomy): domain Eukaryota; kingdom Viridiplantae; phylum Streptophyta; class Magnoliopsida; order Arecales; family Arecaceae; genus Elaeis; species Elaeis guineensis. The sequence goes on along the minus strand of NC_026006.2, from coordinate 41,232,302 downwards.
GGATTTGATGTCCCTCCTACCGCTCCTTGAGTATTCTTCGCTCGTCGTGGAGGCATATTGACCTATGATAGATTTGAGATAATAACTTATCCTTAATAAGGTTATAAACTTTACGTGAGACAGGTCAGCTCATAATCATCATAACTAACATTTCATTTTCCTAATGTCTACCCCTCACTCGCTCACTCTATTCTACATGTCTCTATCTATCTACTTATGCTCTGATACCATATTAATTGTCACGCCCCCAATCCGAGATTTGAATCGAGGGCCATGGCAACCGCTGCATACTCATAGAAAATTTTTTCCATAAGTATGCAAGGCATCTCATCATGATATCTTACACATAAAGTTAACTAATTTTTCAACTTTTAATAAATCAAACCTTATTTCAAGTAACAAATCAAAACTCAGTGTCCAAAAGAAAAATAATTGTCTGACAAAATCAACACTAAAAAAAATAAAAGTCTTGAATCAATTCTGAGAAAATCCTAAATCAATGAGCTAACTCCATCTCTAATCGCTCTCCCAACCGAAATCCCACATCACGCTAATTTTCTGGATCTGTAAGAAAAACATAAAACTCATCATGAGCTAAACAACCCAGTAAGCAGTGTATACCTTTAACTGAATAAATCAGGCAAATAATACTATACATATCGATTTACTGATAATAACAAAATCAATATGTAATTTCATGAAATCATAATCATACTATCAATCCTATATAAAATTCAATTCATCATAATTTCAAATTATGCTTTTCATCTTAAATTCATCAATTTCTTAAGTTCTTCTTACCAACCATGAATATGACCACATTATCCCTGTGGCAGAGTTATAATACCGCGTATCTGCTTGCGGTGGGCTGCGAATCATCTGGCAGTCAAGTCCTTTGGAACCGCTGGTCTCGCTGGTGGTTTGTCGTTGGTCTCTCTGTCGACATGTCGCTGGTCTCACTGGCGACATAAATCCTCAGGACAGTCAATTGCCAACGTATATGCCCCCATTGGCGGAGTCCTCGACACAGTCAGGTTGTCAATTTTATATTATCTTTCAATTCATATATTATTTTCAAAATAATATAAATAAATGATATTCGAGTCAAATCAATCGTATCATTCTTTGAGATCATATATCATCATAAAAATTGTTCAACAAATAACTTCAATCATAAATAATTTTCTACAATTAACTTTAATCATAAATAATTTCAACAATTATTTCAATAAATAATTTCAATCACAAGCATGCATAAATTTATTTAATTCAAAATTTTATAATTTATCAGATAAATTCAATAAAAGTAAACAATACTTACCTCAAAAGAAAATCCAAACTAGAAATTCTAGGAATCTCGAAAATCCTTCTCTGAACCTGATACGTCAAATATCATATTTTTAATCAAAATTTTATCAAATTAAAAATAATTAAAATTATTAAAATCTAATGTCCCCACGAGGATCAACTTGACAACAGCATCCAGGGTTTTTGGACTAATCCATGGATACCTTAATTATATTTATTTATTTATTTATTATTTTTATTATTTTTTTTATTTTTTTTAATTATTTCCATAAATCCTAAAAATCTAAAAGAGAGAGAGAGAGCAGAGAGAGTTTCTCTCTCCCTTTTTTTTTTCTTTTTCTTCTTTTTCTTTTCTTTTTCTTCTTTTTCTTTTCTTTTTTTTTCTTCTCGGCTCCTTCCACGCCAGAACAGGGTATCGGCGTCCCCTCCTTTTGCCGGGCCCTTCAGGCCGCGGCCGCCGCGGCGGAGGCCGGCGGCAGAGGGAGGTTGCTCCCCCGGTTACGGAGGAGCATGGCTGGCGGTCGATTACGATCGCCGGCGCCGGAAAATCAAGGAAAAAGAGGTCCAAAACAGGGATCTCTTTTCCGACCAAAAATCGGCGATGCTCATCGCCGGCCGTCACGCGCAAGGGTATGGGAGGAAAGGGAAGGAAGAGAGGAAGGGGAGGAAGACTTACCTCGGCCTCCGGTGACCCCACCGGCGAGCAATCACGGCGAGAATCAAGACGGTGTCCGCGGCTCCGATCGAGAAAAACAGGGAGAAAGAGAGAGGGAGGAGGCCGATGTTCGGTTTCTAGGGAGAGGGGAGGTCTTCTTATAGAGGGTCTTAGGACTTTGAGAGGTCCTAGGACTCCCAATTTGCATGGGTCTCACCGGAGAAGAAGACTCCTATCGGAAGTTTTCTTCTCGATTTTCCTCTCTATTTTTTTTTTTTTTTTTTTTTTGTGGGCTTGGATCTTGATGTCATGGGCTTGGGCTTGGGCTATAACAAATCCAATACTTTACTATGTTATCCTTCTTTCCCAAAGTCCTGCATTGCTTCTTCTGTATGGTGATGAGAATTGAAGAGTGACGGTAAAGACTAGTGTCCTTTCTAAAGCCCTGCCACCTTCACTTGCCTTTTCAAAGGCTGGTTTGGCAAAAATAACTCTCATCCCAATATCTTTTCTCATAGGAGTCAATCCTCTCTCCTGGAAATCCACAGTGATTTGAAGCAAAAGAGCTTTTATAAACCAGGGGAGATCGCCGTCAAAAAGTTTGTCCCAGCAGCGGCCAGAGCCGGATCTAGAGATTGGCGTCCATTGTTCTGAATACATGAAGCTTGGGAGGTGAGAGAGTGATCTCGACGCTGAGGGCGGTGTCTTTGGAGTAGCCGGGAGCGACGTCGTTCTTTTTGTTTCTTCCTTCTCCCCTCCTTTTCGTTTCTTCCTTCTCCCCTCCCCCCACGGGAGTTCCTCCGCCTTCCTCTACCGTGGCTTCTCCGCGCCCACCCCCTCCGGCACCACCCACGGCTCCTCCGCACACACTGGCCCCCGCAGCTCCTCCGCGCCCCCCCGGCCCCACGTCTGCCCGTGGCTCCTCCTCGCTCCGGCCCCTCAGCACCTGCAGCTCCTCCACGCCCTCCCCCCGCCACCCGCAGCTTCTCCACCTTTGGTTCCCCCGATGCCTGCGGCTTCTCCGCGCCTGCCCCCCTCGCGACGTCCAGGCCATCCGCGCCGCCGCCATGGACCTCCCCTCCCGGCGGTGAGAGGAAAAACCAGATTAAACCGTGGACTTCAAAACTTAGACACATGGCGTATGCAGGTTGTCCTATAATTCTACGTGTCAAGACGTAACGTATCAACACGGAATATCAACTTAATACCTATATATTGTTTTATAATTATTATACAAATAGATTTTGTCGAAAATTTGGACCTGTTGGTCTATCGAGGCCACATCTTTTAAGGATCCACTAAAATTTCAGTCTAAATTCTAGCTTGCCGGACTATTGAAACAAAGAAAGATTTGCAAAGGTTTTCACCCTCCTACAAAATTAGACGGGGAGGTTATATGGTTGATATGGCCCATGTACAAATAGAGTTTCTAGTCTACGAGCCTAGCAAGAAATTTGATTCAAATTCTGCCCGATTACTGGAACATGCTCTTATATTGCAATATTTGCATAGAAGGCCTGGCACACACTCAAATGCATATTTCTGATACTATGAATTATCTATATGATTTTTAAAAATTATAATTTAGAAGAAAATATTTTATGTCATCACAATATTGTAGATGTGTAAGTTGTTGGTGAAGTTGCCAATTGGTTCACATAGCATGAATGAAACACACCCCATAATCGTCATCTCGGCTGTCTGATGCCATATTTAACAAGACAAGATATTCCGAGGGCGCACGTTGTAGGGAGTTAATGCATATCATATCAATTTGTTGAAACTTTGTAACGATGAAAATGCTCTTTGTGTTGTCCAACTTGACAATCCAAGAGAGGAGGGTGAATTGGGTTATTAAAATTTTTAACTAAGAAGTATAGTAAATAAAAGCTAAACTAAGAGTAGATGAAAAAATAAGGGTGTATACATACAAACATAGTAAATTTATAGTGGTTTAGTGCATTTCAAGTACCTACATCTACTCTCTAAGCAATCTCTTGGGAATTCCACTATAATCGACTTAATTACAGCGAGGTTATTTTGCCCGAACTCACAAAAATAATTAATTGATTTTAGTTCAAATCAACCAATTAAAATCTTTACAAGCCTTATCTTAAGGCTTCCTATCCAATTCAGGGTTTGGATCAAACCTACCTTTCAAGTTTCAGCCCCCATTGAAACTGTTACAGAAATTTTAAAATAAAAGCAGTATAACAAGTAAAAATCCTTTGAATGGTTGATTTGTTATCGTTGAAGCTCGCTTAAAGAAGTCTTGAATGCTAGCAAGAAATTCACTTAGCTTCTCTTTGATTGCACTCTAAAAAAGTCAAGAAGAATTTGGTTGGAGGTAGATGAATTCTCTTGAAAGCTAATAAATACTAAAAGTGCTCTTTTCACTTGAATAGTTTTTTTTTTGTTCCTTTACTTTTCTTTTAAGTTTACCTGATTTTCTTTAAGTTCTAAATGATTTGAACCCAAAAGTAGCTATTTTTGATTATTAGAGATGAAAAATAACCGTTGAAAACAAGTTCGGATGAAATTAGGCTCACTGCAAAATTAGCCGTTATGCCTATCAGAAGCACTCAAGTCGGCTCAAAATATTTTTGAGTTAGTTCGATTTGGATTCGAGTCAACTCCATTGCTTTTTGAGTCGGCTTGACTTTGATTCTAAAAAATGTAGCATTCTATTTCTCTGAGAGAGTCGGCTTCAATTTGGATCAAGTCGGCTCTATTCTCAGTAATCTAAATTTTAGCCTTCTATCCTACCGAGAGAGTCGGCTCCGATTTGGATCGAGTCAACTCGATTCTCAATAATTCAAAATTCAACCTTCTATCTTTCTGAGAGAGCTGGCTCGGATTCAATCCAAGTTGGCTCGGCTTTATGCCCAGCCAACGTGCTAGTCCTTATTTGTACCAGAGTCAGCTCGGTTCACTGACGAGTCAACTCCAAATTTTCAATAAGGCTTTTCTTGAGCAGTTTGTCTCTAAAACTAATTTTTCTTGATTCAATTGATCTTCAAACATATTTTAAACTTTTCAATAGTATTTTTCTTATACAAAAATATTCTTTAAAATACTTGAGAGATATTAATATAATTTTATACTCTAATATTTTATAATTATCAAAATTATTTTTAGGATCAACAATCTCTTCCTTTTTGATGATGACAAAACATTGAACATATAGTTGTACATTAAATAAAAAAAATTGCATAATGTAAAATGATGTAAGGTATCTAGTATAAATAATATCAAGAGTATATTAATGATGTGGATATCTATATTTCATTATACACTATATGCATAAATATTTGCTAATTTGAAATGCTATACAGGAGAATTTCATCTTTACAAATCCTAGCTGCATAAAATTTTTCAAGAGGTATCAAGCTATTTAAAATTTAAGCTCCCCATTAATAAGTTTTAAAATTTGAGCTTCTCCTTAATAAGTGCTCTTTGAGAAATGGTTTACATATGAATGTAAAATTTTTAATTTTCAAATATGCTCAATCATTCAATTTTCTCTCCCTTTTTGTTAGTACCAAAAAATGAAGAACAAGTATGAAGGATTTAAGATAAATGGAAACAAGCATCCATTGATATATAAAGTTTATTACATGTTGTATTGTTTATAAAATGTAGCCCTACAAACAATACAACATTTGTCATCATACTACATAATAAAGTAAAAACATCGAAGATAAAAGATATTAAAAGAAATTCTAAACCTAAGAGAACTACTCCTCATCAGATAGAAACTTTATGATAAGCTCTGGTGGATCAGAGGATGAGGAGGGCATAGCTCTCTTGCATCGGATCCTCGTAGAGGGCCTAGAGCCAAGGGAAAGAAAGTCAGTGCCAAGTCTAACAATAGCACTAAAAGGTGGTTTAATTGAGGAGGAGGGGTATGGCTGGCTAGGAGGTGGTCGAGATCGGGATGGGGAGATCCGAGCAATAAGTAAACTGAGCTGAGACTCCATCAGCTGCATCACTCTAATAAGAATCCTAATGCTGCCCTACTCAGAAATGATGGTATGTTGGGAATTGTATCTTAAAGCTAATCGTTTGATGATTGTGCTCATTATAAATATATATAAATTGATAAATAATAAAAATTATTTGATATTTTTCATCATAAGATTACATCTTTCAATGAATTCTTATGTTGTGATGAAGTCCTTAGGACTACTTGGATCGTTAAAAGAGGATTTATCGCATAGGTCTTAAATTGATTCACGACCAAATGATATGCTATTACTAGGACGATAGCGATATCAAGTGTAGGTCGTTGTGTGCCATATGTATTGGTTGTCCTTGTAACCAAATAGTATAGAGATACTGGTATGGCATGTAGGTAAGATGTAGGAGTACATCATCATAGAATGTGACCACTACAGAGCATTCTGCTGTCAAGGATAGCTCGCGAAGGATATGGATATAAGTGTCTCTCCGACTTGAGATCACCATAATAACTTGTAAGCAACTCACTGTACTTTGATACCGGATTAACTAAGTTTCTAATTCAGTAGCGAAAGATTTCAAGATGCAGTCAAGTACTTATCAAGTCGGTGCATGAGTCAAGATGGGATCGACCCCTCCAAATTAGTAGGAGATATGCATTAGTGTATTTCAATTTAGCAAAATCTGAGTCTGGATAATCCATGTGATGGATTTAAAAAAGATTGAAATATAATGTGGATAACTTATCTAGGATTGACAGTTAAATCTTAGGTCATCCTTGAGCATTATGGTCAAATGGATGAATTATACGATAACCATATACCAATAGATTCTTGAATGTTGCTTCGCCATCATTCGATCTATCCGGACATCGGGTCACCATTGCTAGATGGTTACATTGATTGCTTCAGAAAGGTATTCCTATGCTACCGACTTAGGTTCAAACCTATGGGGTCATACTCAAAAGAAGTTTTTAACTGATATTGAGGCTGATCAACGGTTGAGGATCGTTCAAGGACTTAATCGTAAATTTGATTGATGGTTAACCTTATGTAAAAATTGTAATAAATTTATTCACTAAGTGTTAGTGAATTAATGAAGAATTAATTAGCAATTAGATTGCTAATTATCTTAATTTGATTAAGCAAAGATGATTAAATAAAATTTAATTGAATTAGATTCAATTAGATTTGATCCGATTAGGTTATGAAATGATCTAATCGCTAAGTGAGAATTATCTCTGATTTGATCAAAATTTTAGTTCAATCAATTCTTTATTTGATTAAAATTTGATTAAAAATTTATGAATCTAATTAGATTGGATTTCATATATTTTATTTGAGCTAAACTAGATGTGATTTGGTTTGGATTCAAATAAAAAAATTAAGAGTTATTATTGGAATAGGACTCTTCTCCCCATGCACCCCCTACTTTGATGCCATATATCTCCATGCACAAAATTATTTTGTATGAGATCTTTTTCACACCAAAGAGTCCTTTTTCCTTTTCTATCTTATATCCAAATTTGATTTGATTTTGATAGAAAAAGGATTCTGAAATTGAATTTTAAAATATTCTTTATCAAGAGAATCTGTTCTTACCCAAATCACCTCTCCATGCCAACTTATTTTTTCTCCTTATATTTGTGGGAGATCAGTTGGAGAACTGATCTACTATGAAAAAATATGAGAAGGGGCATCCCATATTTTTTTGGCATGTTTTGGGATATGAAACTGTAAAGGGAGGCGACATCCTGTAAGAGTCCATGATCACTAGAACTCTTCACCCCACCTCCTTACATGCCTATAAAAGGAGCTTTTGTTGTTTCTTTTGTGTGTAAGATAGAAGAAAGAGAAGTCTTCATGTGAAGAAAAGTTTGGGCATGGTTCATGGTGTGAAAAATAGAGAGGAGGATCCTCTCTCTTAGGGTTGCGCAAAAATTTGAATTTAGATTTTTGATCTTAAGGGTTTGGGAAGAGAAAAAAAATAAGAAAAAAATTATTTTTATCTCTATCTTTCTTTTACCTCTTCATCTCCTTTATAAGTCCATCTTTAATCTCTGAAAAGATTTTAAAGATTTGAAGAAAGGATCCAGATCAGTCAAGAAGAAGGTCTTTGCGTGAGCTAGCACTCCTAAAAAGACCGATCAGATCGGGACTTCGAGTGGATTTTTTGTATAGATCGGAGGCATGTGCGGCTGTGAGCAATCAGTAAAATTTTTTTTTACCATATCTTTTAGTAGTGGTGATCATCGACCCATGCAAAGATATCGAGTTCTAAACTCAAATTGAAAGTAGATGTAATTTACTGCTCACATGCATGTATGCTGATTTTATCTTTAGTATTTTTCAGATTTTATATACAACATATCATGTCATAGATCTTAGAGTAGATTAATTTGATAATTAGATTATATATATATTAGATTAATTTGATTAATCTAATTATCTTCTACTGTAATTTATTTTAAAAAATTTCAAAATACATGCATGAAATCACCTATGTTCTCCAACAGTTGTATCCTAGGTTCGTTATGACATAATATATGTGCATATTAAATCAGAATTTTAATTTTTTAGATCTAATATGTAATATTTTGATCTAAATTTAATTAATGGTTGATCACACAAACTGAGAAAAGGTTATCCCGTTGTAGGTGTTGGAACCAGATCTAGGATTTCAGGGTTAGATCTTGAAATTTTTTCAAAATCAGGCAGCGGAAGGCTAAAATAAATTAAAATTTATTTTTTAAAATCAAAGAATCCCTAGATCTAAGATTCTATTACATGATTATTATATAGCATTAAATCTGAAATTAAAATATTAGGAGCATGAACTACATATTGATCATATCAACATGTTTCTATACTACATCTAATGTATGCATTAAACAATAGATTAGATCTATTACCTTGCAAGTTAGACATTCTAACCTTACTGATTCGGGCTTGAGGATGATGTTGCAAACCGAACATGCATCCAATCTCTAAGAGTTATCCACATGAGTCTACGAATCTCGACCAGAAGTCCTGCTTCAAGAAATCAGTACAGTATGCTAGTACTACACTGATCCTTCTTCGATGGTTGATCAGATACCTCCTTCTTCTTGATTTGGACTCTTCTAAAGATGAAAAGTAGGAGGAGGAGTTTTAGATCTGAGACGCTCTCAAAAAACTCAAGATGAAGGAAGGGAAGAGATGAAACTAACAACCCTAGAAGAAGATCCTCTTCTTCTCTTTACTCTCTCCTAGACACCCTGTATTGTGTCTATTATATCTCCATGAACTAAAGGTCTTTGGATGCCCCAAAGGTCTCTCAAATATCTATGTACTCCAAAAATTTCATGAAGAAACTCATTTTATAGAGAGAGATATGATAGAGTCCTTGTCTATGTCAAATACCTAGTCAAGACTTATCCAAACATAGCAAGATAAGGGGTGCCCAACTCTTGGGCACCTCCTCCTTATTTTTATGCATGGACCATCAGCAAAGGGTACACAATGTGTGCCCTAAAAGTCATGAAAATTGCAAAAAAAGTTTGGATAAATTTGGTGCAAAAAGGAAAGAATTTTGGATTTCTAAAACTCTATCTCATAGAATTTAAAATCCAAACTTATTCCTACTTTGATTTGATCCACAACCACTTTCCATATATGAAAGAAGAGAGAAAACCTTTTGGATGTCGGAAAGACCTGGGAGAGGGCTTTTGTCGCACAAAATAAGAGAGGATTGGCATGGAATAAGAGAGAGGGCATGGGCGGGCTTATGTGGCGCAAGGTGGAATCTTAGTCTTACTAGGATTCTATCTTATGACTTGTTTTAATTTGGTTTCTCAAATCAAATCAAACTAAAATTAGATCAACCTAATTAAAATAGATTTTAATCTAATTAAAAATCTAATTTAATCAGATTAAATTAGATTTAAATCTGATTTAATTTTCTAATCAAATTAAAAATTAGGTTGACCCAAGTCCTAATTGAACTAGGACTAGTTTTTTCCTTGCACTTGGCTTATCCAATAAACTAATTGGACTTGATCCAATCAAGCCCAAACTAAATCTAATTAAATCATATTCAATTAGACTTAATCTCAGCCCATTAGCTTAATCAAATTAAGCAAATTAGCAATCGAATTGCTAATCGATCCTTCTGCAATATTTGCACTAGGTTAAATGTCAATCGTATTGATCATTTAACCCTAGAACGATTCTTAATCGTTGATCAACTATCCGATCAGATTATGAACTCTAATATGTGTGACCTCATAGGCCTGAACCTAAGTCGGTAGAACAGAAATAAATTCTTATATCAATTGAAGTGACTATCTAGCAATGGTACCCGATAATCGGATAGGTCGAATGTGTAGAACAACATCCTTAGAACTCATGCAGATATAGTTTCCATATAATTTATTTCCTTGACCAAAATGATCATAGGATACCTTAGAGTTCAACTGTCAACTCTGATCAAGTTGTCCACATTGTATTTCAAAATATCAAATCTATCTGACGGATTACCCTGGCCAAGGTTTTGCTAAATTGAAATATAGTGACTCATTCTTCTCCAACTCTTGGAGTGGTCAATCCCATCTCGATCACACTCTGACTTCGTAAGTACTTGACTATACCCAAAAATCTTCCATCATTGAATTAGAAATTTAGTTAGTCCAGTACCAAAGCACAGTGAGTTGCTTGCAAGTCACTGAAATGATCTCAGGTCTAAGGGACACTTATACCTATATCCCATCAGAGTCATTCTCGACAGCAGAATGCTCTGGAGTTGGTCACGTTCAATGATGATGTACTCTTACATCTCATCTGTATGCCATACCAGTGTCTCCACACTCCTTGGTTAAGAGGACAACCAACCCATATGGCCTATAGCGACCTATGCTCGATAGAAGCTGTCATCCTTATTAACAGCCTATCATTTGGTCGTGAACAGTTTTAAGGACTAATCGATAAATCTTCTCTTTATCTTATGATGAAAATATCAAAAATATATTTTATTTATTAACAAATCAATTACAATACTTGTTGCTCAACCGTCAACAGGCTGACAATTGATTTTTGGGACATATTTTTCAACAACTCCCACTTGTCCTAAAGCCACTCGGCGCAGTATCTAATATCCATCTTTGACTTGTGGTTGTCGAACTCTTTTATCGCCAGGGCTTTAGTGAAGGGGTCGGTTAGGTTTTTCTTTCCATCGATCTTCTGAAGGTCGACGTCACCTCGATCTACGATCTCTCAGACCAAGTGGAAGCGGCACAAAATGTGCTTCGTCTGCTGGTGTGCTTTGGGTTCCTTCGCCTGAGCTATGGCACCAGTGCTGTTGCAGTAGAGCAAGACCAAACCATCAAGGGAGGGTGCTACTTCGAGCTCAGTGATGAATTTTTTCAGCCACACAACTTTTTTCACGGCATTCGATGCTGCGATGTACTCTGCCTCATAAACAGAGTCTGCCACATTATGCTGCTTGAAACTCTTCCAGCAGATAGCTCCACCATTCAGAGTAAAGATATAACCCGACATGCTTCTGCTGTTATCATAGTTAGATTGAAAGCTGTAGTCTGTGAACCCCAGAAGTTTCAGATCTGACTCGCCATAAATCAACCATTGGTCTTTAGTATTTTTCAATTACTTAAGGATGGCTTTAACCACTTTTCAATGATTTTCTCTAGGATCAGATTGGTATCTACTCACTACTCCTAGTGAGTATGACAGATCTGATCTTCTACATGTCATGGTGTACATGATAGATCCCACGATCGAAGCATATGGAACTCTACTCATACGCTCTCTCTCTTCAGGAGTTGTCGGACAATCCTTCTTAGAGAGAGAAATTTCATGGCCTATCGGTAGATAGCCCTTCTTGGAATTCTCCATACTGAACCTCTTCAGCACAGTGTCTATGTACATGAACTGGGATAACCTAAGCATCTTTTTAGATCTATCCCTATAGATCTTCATCCCTAGGATATAGGATGCTTCACCCAAGTCCTTCATGGAGAACTGTGATGATAACCAAACTTTTATTCCCTGTAGTGCGGGGATGTCATTCTCGATTAAGAGAATGTCATCCACGTACAAGACAGAATACCACAACTGGACCATTTGCCCATTTATAGATGCAGGGCTGTTCTCCATTCTTAATGAAGCCATACGTTTTGATCACCTTATCAAAATGCATGTTCCAACTCCGAGAAGCTTGCTTTAATCCATAAATGGATCTTTGAAGCTTGCATATCTTGGACTTATTTGTGGATGTAAACCCCTCAGGTTGTATCATATACACATCTTCGGTCAGCTCTCCATTCAGGAAAGCTGTCTTTACATCCATTTGTCAGATCTCATAATCCAGATGGGCAGCTATTGCAAGCATTATCCGAATAGATTTGAGGATTGCCATAGAAAAAAATGTCTCATCATAGTCAATACCATAATGTTGACGATACCCTTTGGCAACCAGACGGACTATATAGGTCTCCACCTTTTTGTCTGCATCCCTTTTTCTTTTGAACACCCATTTACACCCAATGGATTTAACCCCTTCAGGTGGGTCAACCAATGTCCATACATCGTTGACCTTCATGGACTCCATTTTGAATTTCATGGCTTCAACCCATTTCTCAAAATCAGGTCTCTGCATTACATCCATATAGGTGATCGGATCCTCATCATTCTCATCGAGTTCGATAGGATCACCATCTCGGACCAAGAAACCATAGTTTCTATACGGCTAATGCAATACTCTACCGGATCGCCTTAATGGTGCATGTACATTGAGCTTTGAATCTGATCTAATCAAATCCGACTCAGGTTCAGCTATTGGTGTTGGTCCTTCTACCTGTTGAACTTCATCAAGTTTAACCTTAGAGACAACGGTTCCTTCACTAAGGAACTCCTTTTCTAAAAAGATTGCCTTAAGACTGACGAACACCTTTTGTTCATCAGCATGGTAGAAAAAATATCCTTTGATCTCTTTGGGGTACCCTATGAATGTGCATTTGTCAGACCTAGGTCCAAATTTGTCTGTGACTAATCGTTTGATATAGGTCGGGCACCCCCAAACCCTAAGGTGTGAAAGTGCTGGCTTATGCCATGTCCATATCTCATACGGAGTTTTAATTACAGACTTACTTGGAATCCTATTTAACAGATAACAGGTCGATTCAAGTGTATATTTTCAGAAGGATATCGACAAGCTAGCAAAATCCATCATAGATCGGATCATGTCTAACAGAGTCTGATTTCTCCTTTCAGACACACCATTATGCTGTGGTGTTCCTGAAGGAGTCCATTGGGAGAGAATCTCATTCTCTCCTAGATATGTGAGAAACTCATTAGAAAGATATTCTCCTCCTCGATCAGATCGAAGAGTTTTAATACTCTTCCCAGTTTATTTTTTTACTTCACTTCGGAATCTTTGAATATTTCAAATGAATCCGACTTATGTTTCATCAGATAGACATATCCATATTTGGATAGATCATCCGTGAAAGTTATGAAGTAGAAATATCCACCTCTAGCACTGGTGCTCATGGGCCCACATACATCAGTATGTACTAGGCCCAAGAGCTCAGTAGCTCTCTCACCTTTTTCAGTAAAAGGTGACTTGATTATTTTACCAAGAAGACAGGACTCACAGGTTGGAAGTGATTCACAATCACTGACTTCGAGGATTCCCTCTTGAGTCAACATGTTTATTCTGTTCTTGTTTATATGACCGAGCCTACAGTGCCATAAGTAGATATCTGACACACTATCTAATCTAGGGTGCTTGCCAGTAGAATAGACTCTTATCGGGCTTGATCTTTTTGGTCTGGCCCTATACTGTTGTCCCAGCCTGAGCTTGCACCTTCTTCACTTTCTTCTTCTTGTTCTTCTTCTCTTTTTTAAAGGGTCGAGAACCAGAAGATGAACCTCCCACTAAGTTCACCGACTCTTTGTGGAGTTGATGATCTTTTTCAAAGTTCTGAAGCAACCCCAGTAGCCCATGGTAGTTCACTTCAGGCTTTATCATTCTATAATGAGTGAGGAATGGGAGATAGGACTTGGGCAGCGAGTTTAGTATTGCATCTTTTCCAAACTGCTCATGCAAGGAAAAGCTGAGCTTGCTCAATCGTTCCATCAGCTCGATCATATACAATACATGATCAGTGACAGAGGCACCATCCCGTATTTTGGCGTTGAAGATGGCACAACTAGTCTTGTGCCTCTCCACATCATCAGGTGTGCCAAAGGTATCCTCCAACACTTGAAGCATGTCCTTTGGCTGAGCTGTCTCGAATCTGCGACTGAACTCGTCACTCATGGCAGCCAGCATGATACAGTGCACCGTGGTCCGGTCACTGAGCCACTTCTGGTAAGTATCTCTGACTGTTCCATGTGCATTGACAGCTGGCTCCTCAGGTGCAGGATCCATTATTACATATAGGATCCATTCATGCTCTAGGACTATCTTCAACTTTCGGTACCAGCTACCGAAGTTGGGTCCCACCAACTTATCATTGTCCAACAATAATCGGAGTGATAGGAAAGTGGCCATATCTGCACAAAAGAAAATCATAATCTAATTAGTAATTGATTCATTAAACCTAAAGATTTGGACTTTAATCAAAAAGTTTCTCCCACTATTTTATTCGAATTGGTAGCCTCTACCTTCAATTCGAGAAATTATCCTAATTCTTTAGTGGGTACTAGAATCCACTTAGACTGCACATAAGCTCAACTTTGGTTGGCCAATCCATGTACATCTAAAGGTAGATTCATAACCAATTATTTCTCTAAATAATTTCTAGTAATTTTAATTTTGCTCCAGAAACCTAATCAGTAGGCTTTGGCCTCCACTGTAAAGATCCGGTTAGGTCCAACCATTAACATGACCATACTTGGTGCATCTAACTAACGAATGATTAAGTCCAACTTTGGTTGGCTCACCTAACCACCATTAGAGAGATACTTCCAAGTCATTATATGATGAGTGATAATTCTATTAGTCAACAAGCACCAGGCCTTTGGGTTTGCAATGATTATTGAGTTAATAGACTCATTATCAAACACCTCAATGGGAGGCTATGACTCATTTATCTTCATAACTTTATCATTTTAAGGATCTAATAATTTTAGAAGATTTAAATGATTTAGAAGATGACGTCGATGAACCAGCTTATCATGATCCTCTCACTGGCTTCACCAAGTCAGCTTAAAGGAGACCATTAAAAGGGTTGGTCTAGGAGCACCTAAATCAGTCACACTGATTTACCTAACTGACATGGGTCAGCTCGAATAGTCAAGTGATCCGATCAAAATATAATTTCACCAAGAGGCCAGATAAGTTCGATCAATGGGAGGGTCGGTCAAAGCTTGCCTTAGACATCATCAAAAATGGCCAGGTAAGTGGGCTCCCAATTAAAAATCATCGGTCTGGTTTACCTTAGACACCAACTAGTTTAATTAGTTTCAATTAGATCAACCTAACAGTTTGTGTTAGACCGCTTAACCAAGAATCAAGTTCATTTGATTCTCATTAAAGACATGGACTTGACCGACTACAACTATTATAATTGATCTAGAGAATCCTTGACCTAATCTAAGACAACAATTGATTAGATTTAGTTAATTCTCTAATTAAGTCCGTCTTTAATCTAACCATAGGTCTAACCCAATTAATGGATCTAATTCTCACTGACCCATTAACCCAATGTGTTATAGTTTGTATCTTAGGTTCTTCAATTCACAATCTTAGAACCTAATCAAATAACTTCCTAATTCTTAATTAAGTTTTGGGCTAAGGGTTGGGTTCGACTTTTCAAAAATAATTTTTATATTTGTAAAATAATTTTATAATATGGTTCTACCAACCATATTGTATGTTTGATTCATAATCAAGATGCAAATGAAATAAATATGAAACTACTTTAGATCTAATCTAAACAGGTTCATGTAATTGAAATAATTTTAACTTTAAATAATTTCTTTGCATAAAAATTATTAAAAAAGATTTTATTTTAGATTTAAATACTTTTTAAATCTAATAAATTATAAATTTAATCTAGATCATATCTAATAAATTTATGATTAAAGATAGATCTACACGAATTAGAACAACCTTTACATCGTAAGGGGTAAACCTTATAGCAGGACAACCTTGCAGTTCGTGATTGATCTAAAATTTTAATTTTAAATTTAATAATCAGATTATAAATTAGATATAATCTAAGAGATAATCTAAGCATGTATAAATAATCATGTAATAAACAACCTAGGCTCTGATACCAATTGTAGGAACCAGATCTAGGGTTTCAAGGTTAGATCTTGAAACTTTTTCAAGATCAGACAGCGGAAGACTAAAATAAATTAAAATTTATTTTTTAAAATAAAAAAATCCCTAGATCTAAGATTTTATTACATGATTATTACATAGTATTAAATTAAAAATTAAAATATTAGGAGCATGAACTACATATTGATCATATCAACATGTTTCTATACTACATCTAATGTATGAATTAAACAATAGATCAGATCTATTACCTTGCAAGTTAGACATTCTAACCTTACTGATCTGAGCTTAAGGATAATGTTGCAAACTGCACATGCATCCGATCTCTAGGAGTCATCCACACGAGCCCACGAATCTCGATCAGAAGTCCTGCTTCAGAAAATTAGCATAGTATGCTAGTACCGCACTGATCCTTCTTCGATGGTTGATCAGGTGCCTCCTTCTTCTTGATTTGGGCTCTTCCAAAGATGAGAAGTAGGAGGAGGAGTTTTAAATCTGAGACGCTCTTAGAAAACTCAAGATGGAGGAAGAAAAGAGATGAAACTAATAATCCTAGAAGAAGACCCTCTTCTTCTTCTCTTTACTCTCTCCTAGACACCCTATCTTGTGTCTATTATATCTCTATGACCAAAAGATCTTTCTCTCTGATTTTTGGATGCCCCAAAGGTCTCTCAAATTTCTATATTCTTCAAAAATTTTATAAAGAAACTCATTTTATAGAGAGAGATATGATAGAGTCCTTGTCTAGGTCAAATATTTAGTCAAGGCTTATCCAAACATGACAAGATAAGGGGCGCCCAACTCTTGGGTGTCTCCTCCTTATTTTTATGCATGGACCACCAAAAAAGGGTGCACAATATGTGATATAAAAGCCACAAAAATTTTAAAAAAAAATTGGATAAATTTGGTGCAAAAAGGAAAGAGTTTTGGATTTTTAAAACTCTATCTCACAGAATTTGAAATCCAAACTTATTCCTACTTTGATTTGATCCACAACCACTTTCCATGTATGAAAGAAGAGAGGAGACCTTTTGGATGTGGGAAAGACCTGGGAGAGGGCTTTTGTCGCACAAAATAAGAGGGGATTGTCGTGGAATAAGAGAGAGGGCGGGGGGGGGGGGGGCTTATGTGGGGCAAGGTAGAATCCTAGTCTTACTAGGATTCTATCTTATGACTTATTTTAATTTGATTTCTCAAACTAAATCAAATTAAAATTAGATAAATCTAATTAAAATAGATTTTAACTCAATTAAAAACTTAATTTAATCAGATTAAATTAGATTTAAATCTGATTTAATTTTTTAATCAAATTAGAAATTAGGTTGACCCAAGTTCTAATTGAACTAGGACTAGTTTTTTTCTTGCACTTGGCTTATCCAATAAATCAATTAGACTTGATCCAATCAAGCTCAAATTAAATATAATTAAATTATATTCAATTAGACTTAATCTCAGCCTATTGGCTTAATCAAATTAAGCCAATTAGCAATCGAATTGCTAATCGATCCTCCTACAATACTTGCACTAGGTTAAATGTCAATCGTATTGATCATTTAACCCTAGAACGATTCTTAATCGTTGATCAACCATCTGATCGGATCATGAACTCTAATGTGTATGACCTCATAGGTCCAAATCTAAGTCGGTAGTATAGAAATAAATTTCTGTACCAATCGAAGTGAACATCTAGCAATGGTATCCGATGACTGGATAGGTCGAATGTGTAGAACAATATCCTTAGAACCCATGCGGATATAATTTTCATATAATTCATCCCCTTGATCAAAATGATCATAGGATACCTCAGAGTTCAATTGTCAACTTTGATCAGGTTGTCCACATTGTATTTCAAAATATCAAATCCATCTGATGGATTATCCTGGCCAGGATTTTGCTAAATTAAAATACAGTGACTCATTCTTCTCCAACTCTTGGAGTGGTCAATCCCATCTCGATCACACTCTGACTTTACAAGTACTTGACTATACCCAGAAGCCTTCTGTCACTAAATTAGAAATTCAGTTAGTCCAGTACCAAAGCACAGTGAGTTGCTTGCAAGTCACTGAGGTGATCTCAGGTCTAAGGGACACTTATACCTATATCCCATCAGAGTCATTTTTGACAGCAGAATGCTCTGGAGTTGGTCACGTTCAATGATGATGTACTCTTACATCTCACCTGTATGCTATACCAGTGTCTCCACACTCCTTGGTTAAAAGGATAACTAACCCATATGGCCTACAGCGACCTATACTCGATAGAAGTTGTCGTCCTTATTAACAGCCTATTATTTGGTCGTGAATAATTTTAAGGACTAATCGATAAATCCTCTCTTTATCGAACTTAAATAGTCCTAAAAACTTCATCATAACAACGGACTTCATTAGAAGATGAAAGCTTATAATGAAAATGCCAAAAATATATTTTATTTATTAATAAATCAATTACAATACTTGATTGCTCAAACATTAACAGGCTGACGATTAATTTTTGAGACACATTTTCCAACAGTAGGATTTATCCCTTATAGTGAAAAAATTATCCTAGTTTGTGCTGATCGTTGATAAAATCTGATTTTATGTATTGCATGTAATATTTATGATCTAATTTAGATGTGATCTAAGATTGTGATCAGATTTGATATAATTTAGATTAGATCTAAATTCATGCATATGTGATATGTGATTAGATTAGATAATCTGATTAGCAAGTACTTGGACTAGGTTGATTACCAGACCGTCCGATCATAGGAGCAAGAAGAATTTAAAGGCCCTCTTTTCTCATTTGATGGGGTCCTCTTATGACGTGTAAGGGTGCCATATGATTAAATCTCATGAAGAAGAATGTGAAAGAAAAAACTTACTTTTTTGTAAAATTCTAGATCTTGAAATCCTAGGTTTGTTGTATGTGATACAAAGTTGTATGAAATGTAAGACATCTAATCTATGTAATTAAAATTATTTTAATCATAAAAAAATAAAATTTAAAATCATAAAAAGTTTTAAATATGATCTAAAAGATGTTTATAATTGATTTTATTTTAGTGTTATGTAAAAATTTTTAGATCTGAAACTCTTTGAATCATGCTCACATAATTACTGAGCAGATCTAGTTTTGAACTGAGTTGACTCAGTCCTCTTATGTAGCCGGCTCAATATTGATTGAGTCGATTTAGTTTTAGAATAAAAAATCTTTGCATAAAAACTATTGTAAATTATTTACAAAACAAAAAGGTTAAAATTATTTCAAACCTAAACCTAAACCCATATCAATGCTAAAACTTAATTAGGAATTAAGTATAGAATCGATTAGATATAAAATTATGAATTAAAGATCTAATGTCATTCGCATAAAACATAGAGGCATGGGTTAGCTCAAATCAGATCCTCTTAATTGGGTTAGACCTAAGGTTAGAATCAAAGAGTTAATGGACTAATTAGAGAAATTGATTAAATCTAACTAAATATTGAATTAGATAAAATCTTGATTTCTCTAGAACCAATATAATAATTGTAGGTGGTCAAGTCCATGTCTTTGATAGACCAAATGGACCTAGATTATGGCTCAGTGGTTGAACCTGAATCATTAAGTTGGTCAAATCAAAATTAATTAATCAATTGGTGTCTAAGATAAGTTTGACATTCAACCGATGGTTTTTAATTGGGAGTGGCTTACCTGATTATTTTGATGGTATTTAAGGTAAGCTTAGCAGATCATCCCATCGATCTCACTTATCTGACCAATTTGATGGATTATATCTTGATTAGATCATTAAGTGATTCGAGTTGACCCATACCATTAAGGTTGATCAATGTGATTGATTTAGGTGCCATTTCATCTAGTATGATCCTAATCCAATTCAATGACTTAGTGAAGTCAGTGAGATGATTGTGGTTTACTGATTGATCTCTTTTTTAAACTAATTATCAAATATTTTAAATTATTAGGTCCATAAAATGAACTAGTTATGGGGATAACTAGATTATAGCCTCCCATTAAGGTGAATGGTAATGAGTCTATTATTTCTAATTGATATTGTAGGTGCCATCCGTCTGGTGTTCTCTCTGAATAATAAAATTATTATTTATCATATGATGACTCTGTTGTACTATCTGATGATGGTTGGATTGACTGAGCCATCCTCGGATCTGATCATTCATTAGTTAGAAACACAGAGTAGGTTTATGTTAATGGTTTGACCTAATCAAAACTTTCAGTGGAGGCCCATCACCTACTGAAATGAAATTTGGGGTAAAATTAATTACTAAAAATTATTTGAAGAAATAATTGATTGAGAACCTACCCATAGATGCATATGAGTTGATCGAGCCATCCTTGAGCTTGTATGCAGTCTGTGTGGATTCTAGTATCTGCTAAGGAATTAATGTAATTCCTCAGATTGGAGGTAGAGGCTATCAATTTGAATAAAATAGTGGGAGAATCTTTAGACTAAAGTTCAAGTCTTTAGGCTTAATCAATTCATAAACATAGAGGTCTTGTATTTTTCTTTCAGTTATGCCTAAATATCCTTACTCTATTTATTGTTTGACAGTGACTTATAGGACTCAACTTTGATAATTGATATCGAAAGTTGTAAATAGTTCTAGAGCATGAATAGATCCTACATATGTTATGGATCCAGCACCTGAAGTTCTTACATCCAACATAATGATGCGATCAAAGGCACCTATCAGAAGTGGTCACATGATAATATCACTATGTGATGTTTTTGAGAGTAGAAAAAAATATAAATTTAGTTTTAAATTCGATGATGCTCAATGGAAAAAAATCTTTTAAATGTTGAAGGAGTTCTTTTATACCTCTGAAGATGTGTCTATAGTGGGATAATAATTCTTTGAGAAAGAAAAGAAAAAGAAGGTGCAAAAGAGTTATGCTTGGGCTAATGAGTCTGAACTGACAAAAGAGTCTAATGTTAATCTAGTCTAGTAGAGTCTCTTGATTTGAATAGGCTAAGAAAGAGAAATCAGCAAAGAGTTGCTGAATAAAATACTTATATGATAATACCTTGTGATTTTTCTATTTGTGACACTACTACCTAGATATTGGATATTGAAGGTCTATGCAAATTGTTGCAACGATTTTAGATTAGTAGAAAGTTTGAAAACAGCAAGAGATTTTCTAAACGTTGGAGTTGGAAGTCATATTCCAATCTTGATTTTAAGAATCATCGAGCTTATTTTCAATTCTAATAATATCATTTTAGTAATTATCACTATTGTCTAATGATTTTGTGATGTCATTATGAATGATGTCAAAATCATTTGGACAACTGAGAAATCATATTTATGAATAGTCACAGTCTGTCAATGTATTGTACACAATCAAACAAACTCCTTAAAATAGATAATGTCATGAAAGCCTACTTTTGATAATTTAGGCTCGATCATTAAACAAGAATAAGATCAATAGGAGATAATTTTTGAAATCAATGATTGTGAATCATTATCAACTTGTCAATCCTATCTCCTTAGTAAGATGATCAAATTGTCTTTTGTTGGAAAAGGTGAATGAGCTAATGATGTTCTAAGTCTGATACATATTGATGTATTAGATCTACGAACATATTTATCATAAATTTAGTTTATTTAAAATATTTAAATAATTTCATAATAAGGTAGAGAAATGAATTGGAAGAGCATTGAAGTCCTTTGGTCAGACCAAAGAGGAGAATGCCCTTCCGATGAATTTTTGACATATCTAGAAGAGAACAGGATTCTTTCTTATTAAAATCGACTTTGTGAGATATAGTTCGATCCATAATGGGATTTATAAGTTTGCCAGTCTCCTTTTAGGGTTATGCTCTTAAGACTGCTTGTTATGTTCTAAACTGGATTCCGAATTAATCAATTGCAATGACTCTATATGAGATATGGACTAGGCGTAAGCTGATGCTTTTTTATCTTAGGATTTGGAAGTGTTCAGTTTATGTCAAGCATTTGCAGACCGATTAGCTTGGATCTTGATCCTATATATATTTTTTGTAGGATAACCCTAAAGAATCTAGGGGATATAACTTCTACCTTGTAAGAGAACAAAAGTTGTTTGGCATTCTTTTTAGAAAAGGAGTACCTTGGTGAAGGTACTGATGCCTTTAATATGAAACTTATGAAGTTCGACAGGTAGAAGAACCGACACAATCTAGTGAACCCATAGAATCGGATTTGATTAGATCAAATTCGAAACCCATTGTAGAGGCACCATTAAGGAGATTCGATAGAGTATCGCATCCATCAGATAGAGACTTCAGTTTCTAGATCTGAGACATGATTCTGTTGAACTCGATAATAATAACAAGGATCGATCACCTACATGGATGTCATACAGAGGTTCGACTCCGATTAATGGCTTGGAGCCATAGAGTCTGAAATGGAGTCTATGAAGATAATGGTGTATGGACACTCATTGATCCACTCGAAGAGATAAAATCCATAGGGTGTAAGTGGATCTTCAATAAGATCAGAGAGTGCAGACGAGAAGGTGGAGACCTACAAAGCTTGTCTGGTTGCCAAAGGATATCGTTAACATTATGGTATTGACCATAATGAGATATTTTTTCTTAAGAAAATGTTAAGTATTTCGAAGTTAGAATGTGCATTTTGATAAATGATCAAAATACATGACTTCATTGAGAATAAAGAAGAACCCTACAAATACAAAAAGGTTAATAGTTCTGTGAGTATATTTCTTATCTTGTATGTGAATGAAATTTTCTTAATCTGGAATAACATTCCTTACATTACAGAGAATAAAAGTTTCATTATTATTATTGTTCTCTATAAAGGACTTTGGAAAAGCATCTCTCATCCTAGGAATGAAGATTTATAGAGATAGATCTAAGAGGCTGCTTGATTTTTTCAGTCCAACATATATAGGATATTTATGAGTAGAATCTGTTCTATCATATACACCATGTATGAGATCGGATATGGTATACTCACTAAAGTAGTGAGTGGATATCTATAAGATCCAGATGAGAATCACTGGAAGATCATCCTTAAGTATTTGAGAAATACTAAGGATCGATGACTCAGTTATGGAGAATCTGATTTAAAATTTGTAGAGTATAATTTTAATTTTTAGTTAGATATATTAATAGTAAGAACATGTCGAAATACATCCTTATCCTAAATAATAGAGCAATCTACTGGAAAGGTTCCAAGCAGAGCAATATAGTCAAATTTAAATTGTGAGGTAGAATGTATTACAGCATTCGATGCTTGCAAGGAAGCTATGTGATTGTACAAGTTCACTGGCAAGCTAGGAGTGGCACCCTCCGATGATGATCCTATTGTATTATATAGCACCGGAGCCATAGCTTATGCCAAGGAGCCGAAGTCCCATTGGCTTACCAAGCATTTTGCATCGCTACCACCTTATTCAAAAAATTTGTTAAGGTGATGTCAATCTTTAGAAGATCGACGAAAAAAAAAACTTGACCAATCCATTTATTAAACCCTTGGTATCTAAGAGTTCTGAGATGATAAATTGAAGATGGATATATGATACTATACTGATTGGCTTTAATCCAAGTGGGAATTGTTGGGAATGGTGTCCTAAAGCCAATCATTTGACGATTATGCTAATTATAAATATATATGAATTGATAAATAATAAAAATTATTTGATATTTTTTTATCACAAGGTTACATCTTCTAACGAACTCCTATATTGTGATGAAATCCTTAGGACTACTTTGATTTATAAAGGAGAATTTATCACATAGTCCTTAAATTGGTTCATAACCAAATAATACGCTATTACTAGGATGATAGCGATATCAAGTATAGGTCGTTGCATGCCATATACATTGATTGTTCTTGTAACCAAATAGTATGGAGATATTGGTATGGCATGCAGGTGAGATGTAGGAGTACATCATCACAGAACATGACTAACTATGGAGCACTCTACTATCAAGGATAGCTTGCGAAGGGTATAGGTATAAGTGTCTCTCTGACTTGAGATTGTTGCCCAGCTATGCAACCCAAGAGGGGGGGGTGAATTGGGTTTCTAAAAATTTTAAGCCCAACTGATTACTTATGAAGAACAAAACAAAGACTTTAAATCAATATTAATTACCTAAAGCGGATATAATAAAGAAATAAGATAAAGCGATAAAGCACACCACAAACATAAGGATTTATAGTGGTTCGGTGCTAACCTTGCACCTACATCCACTCCCCAAGATCCTACTTGGGAATTTCAATCCACTATCCTTTGTATTCAACCCGAATACAAAACGTTGGAAACTCCGATACTAGCTATCCCAAGCTAGATCACTTGTTTCCCGGGTACAAGTAAACCCAAAATACTCCGATTTCAGGTTCGGATCAACCTTTCCTTGTTTTGGAAATCCTCCAAAAATAAGAACAAAAACTCACAAAGAGTTAGAAAATTCTGAGCACAGATTAATACAATAACAGCTCCTTTAAATGAGCGAATATAACAATAAAAGCTTTACTCAAATGAAGAACCCCTTTTTCAGATTTTCTCAAAGTGGATGAATGCTTGAATGCTTGAGAAGAGGTTGATTGTTGATTGAAGATCTCTTGAAAGCTTTGAACGATCTCTAAATCATGGTTGAAACAATAGGCGTGAAGGATTCTCTCCTTGAAAGCTCTTGCTTTTCTCTTTCACAATCTCTCTGGTATATTGTGGATCCTCTCTCTTTTTCTTTTTGGATTTTTCATTGATCTCAGGCTTTTTCTTGCAAATTTTGGATCCTCTCTCTTCTTCTTCTCTTTTGATCTGCCGATTGATCTTCTTCTTCACCCATGTTTCTCTCCAATTTGATCTGCTATTTAAACTGCAATTTCTTTCACCATTTCAAGCATTTTGTAGCATTAGAAGCAAGAGAAAATAATTTAGGTAGATAAAGAGCCGTTAGAGCAATTTTAGGAAGCATAAATGGCAATTAAAACGGGCAAAAAAATAGCCGTTGCTGATATTTTCCGTCGCAGGGGTCGACTCATGAGTCGACTCATGCATCAGGAGTCGACTCATGAGTCGACTTCTGTTGCACAGACCAGAAGGTCTGATTTCTGGATTTTTCGGCTCAAATCAGCAGAGGTCGACTCATGAGTCGACTCATGCCTTGTGGGTCGACTCATGAGTCGACTCACAGGTCGTGCCAATTCAAAAATCCAGCATGCCATGGAAATTTTTTGCGTGCCAATCAGCTCACAGTGCCATGAGTTGACTCATGAGTCGACTCATGCACTTCAAACCTTCATAACTTTAAAAATATAAGTCCAAACACAATGAAATTTTCATCAATAGTTTACAAATCATTTATTCTACCAAATGGTACTATCAAATCAAAATTTTAGTGAAATTATGATTTTGCCCTTGAAGAGCATAAGGACTTTTTCATTTTAAAATTATTTGTATCCCTTCAATCTGCTTTGTAATCATCAAAATCAATCTAGGAGCAACAATCTCCCTTTTTTTGATGATGACAAAATATTTGAACAAAAATATTTATGTTAATGCATTAATTTCAAAAGAATCCATTATAGGTGTATATGCTTGAAAAGAGTATGATTCTTTTGGCATGTAATATAAATGCAAAAATAGTTTGTCCATTTTCTTAAAGATTTGAAAAGGGTATTAGATCATTTTGAGTTTAAGATATATCAGAGCAAGAGAAGATAAATAACTTTTGCAATGTATCAGAGCAAGAAAAATAATTTTTACAATGATATCAGAAAAGATTTTATAATTTATCAGAGCAAAAAAATTTTATAATATATCAGAGAAAATTTCACACTGTATTAGAGCAAATGTCGGAGAAAATTTTACACTGTATCAAAGCAAATGTTATAATATATCAGAGAAACTTTCTCACTGTATCAGATCAAATTTTATCATATATCAGAGCAAGTTAAAAGAAATTTTAGGGTGTATCAGAGTAAATCAAATTTCTTAAGTTGTATCAAGGTAAATAAAGTTTCAAAAGATGTATCAGAGCAAGTTTGAATTTTGAAATATATCAGAGCATAAAAAAAATACTTATTTGCATTGTACTTATGATTTTGCTTTTGATGGATGGCTTTTTGTTTAAGTTCTGTCTGATACCAAATTTCGATACCAAATTTCTCAAAGTTTTATTTAATTTCTCCAATATTTATTTTTCAATATATTTTTTTTAATCTTTCAATTTTTGTTTAATTTCTCAAGTTTGGTTTAATCTTTCAATTCTTGTTTTTGTTTAATTTCTTCAGTTTGGTTTAATCTTTCAATCTTTGTTTTTCTTTAATTTCTCCAGTTTGGTTTAATCTTTCAATCTTTGTTTTTCTTTAATTTCTCCCCCTTTTTCTCATAATTTAGGGTTTTGCTTTTTTTTTGTTTAATTTTAATT
The DNA here is from genome assembly GCF_000442705.2 of Elaeis guineensis. Classification (NCBI taxonomy): domain Eukaryota; kingdom Viridiplantae; phylum Streptophyta; class Magnoliopsida; order Arecales; family Arecaceae; genus Elaeis; species Elaeis guineensis. The sequence goes on along the minus strand of NC_026006.2, from coordinate 41,205,711 downwards.
TTTGTTTTTGTTTAATTTCTCCCCCTTTTTGACATCATCAAACATAGTTAACTCTTCCTTTTTCTGAAACATTCTTTAATTTCTTCCCCTTTAGAGTTTTTCACAGATGTTTGCTCCCCCTTAATATAGCAATTATCAACAGCAAACAACAACAAGGAGAAGACAATATTTCCATAAGAAGAAAATATATAACGAAAATATGATCGATATCATTACAAAGAGGTAGAAATATAGGTAAAAGATGATTCCATTAATATCATAATTGTTTCAATACATAAAATTCAACCAGCTAAATGTCAATACATGGCCCCAAGGTATAGATCCTAGAACAAGACACTAACACCTAGGATCTAGTAAAGATCAAGATAAGTCAATGATCGGAGTCATCAGATATAGGGTGAGGAGATGATGGATCAGAAGTGCGTCCTCTACCCCGTCTGCCTCTGCCATGAGCAGGAGAGCGAGATGAACTGGGTGACTGAGAACGCTGAGATGCTAGGGACTGAACAGAAAGGGTGAGTCTAATAGAATCAAGTACGTTCAGTGCTGTGAAAACAGATTGAAGTAGAGCAGTGAACTGGGTGGTAGCATGCTCACTCGATCCTCGGATCTCTTTCCTCAGTAATTCATATCCACCTTCTAGTGCTCCTCTGAGCCTGCCAGCCTCTGCAGTGAGGTCTGTGACCTCAATAGTAGACTCCTGTGGCTGGGGATGGGCCAATGCAAGGACTTGCCCCTGCAAGTCAAGAACTCTGCCAGTCAGTCTCCAGACTGTGTCCTCAAGCTGCTGTATCCTGATGGACTGATCTGATATCATCTGAAACACAGTGGAGATATGGGGAGTAATGGTCTGATCAGAAGAGGTAGCTCCAGGTGCAAAAGAAGTACTACCCCACTGGCTAGACAGCAAAGAAGCCACACGCTGAGAAATATGCTCGATCTGATCGTCAGCCAGTCTGAACTCTGAATGAGGTGCTCTGCTCTCTGGCTGATACACTGGTGTGGGCATCCTAGTAAACTCAGAAGGGCCAGCCTCAGTATCAGGAATGAACTGGGTATCTGGTGAAGCTGCCCTGAAGTCATGTACAGGAGAAGATGGACCTTCTTCTTCTACTCTGCCTTCAGTTCTGTCTTCAGCTCTTTCCTCAGCTCTCTCCTCAGCTCTTTCTTCAGAGCCCTTGATCCAACCACCAATAGTCTTTGTAATTCCCATTCGGTGCAGGCTGTGTTGGTTGAAAGTGTCCACATGTGAGAGCTTGGTAGGTGTCTCCCCCTCACAGCTAACTCCAAACCTCCTAAATACTCTAGTAAGGGCCATACCATAAGGCAAGTGTGCCTTGGATCTGTTCAAAGTTTCTCTCATGGCCTCTATCATAAGTGCAGGGAGGTTTAGGGGGGTCTGAGTGATGATATGAAACATGACACATACATCTCTGCCAGATAGTAGATCATGCCTACCACTCCTAGGAAAGAAGAGTTTTGTTACAATCTGATGCAGGACCCTCATCTCAATGGATAATAGCTTTGCTTCCAATTTGTTTAAACTTCCTGAAAAAGTTTCTCCTAAGATAATTCTGATCCCTTCTTCTTTAATTGGGAGTTCCATATATGAGTATCCTTCACTAGGCAACTGAAGTATATCTCCCAATATCCTAGAATCCAAGCATATGTCAATTCCTTTTACAGTTGAAGTTACTGACCTGTTTCCATAATGTAGGTTCTGGTAGAACTCTCTAACAAGGTCAACATAGGTGACTTCCTTAAGAGAGCAATAGAGTTCCCATCCTTGATTTTTGATCTTGGTAGCAAAAGTAAAGCCTTCTTTCTCAAAGAACCGAAAATCTATATTTTTCCCGGTTTTTACTTTTCTATCAGAAAGAGGATTTACACTGGGGCTTATGGAGGATTGAGAGAGACCTTGAGCAGGTACTGAAACTGAAGTGGGAGCAGTTGAAGACTGAGCATGCCTTTTCTTTCGGACAATATCTTCAGGCTCACGGATTGATTTCCTTCTTTGGGAAAGCTTCATCTTTGGAGCCATATCCAATAAAGTAGCAGACAAGAAGACTTGAATTTAGAGGAGGAGGAATCACAAGAGAGTAAAGAGGAATTTTAGTGGAGAAAAGAAGTGGATTTTGGAAGTTCGGTGAAGTGCTAGGGCACGTTCCAACCGCGCCAAGCAATGCGAGAAAGCATGAGAAATCTCTTTTCCAAGGAGGCGATTTTTGATGGAGAGAAGGAGGGAGAATTGCCTCGAGATAAATCCTTGGTTTTGGAGCAAGAAAGAGTTGGAAAGAACGGCTTTCGGAAGGAAGACGATGAGAAGATGAGTCATCTCACAAACAGGGTTCCCGTTTAAAAACAATGAGCCCGTGGGAAGTTTGTGGGATTTACAAGTTTGCCATTGAGTCGACTCATGGGGGTCGACTCATGAAGTTCAGAAATTCAGAAAAAATGCAAATAAATTCCAGAAAAATTCGAAATTTTGAGAGAAGGAATTTTGCTCAATGATAAGTTTTTAGAGTGATAAATCTGAGCTTTTGGGACCAGGATAGTTGTTGGAAATTGAGCTCTAAGAATCAATTCTTGGAAATTGAGAAATTTTAGGCAAATGGATCTAGAATTCTTAGATTTCTCCTAATTTCACAGAATCTATCCTCACTAAGGGCCTTTGTAAAGATATCGGCTAATTGATTTTTAGTGCAAACATATTCAAGAATTACATTTTTGTTTTGAACATGTTCTCTTATAAAATGATGTCTTATTTCAATATGTTTGGATCTTGAGTGTTGTATTGGATTTTTAGATAGATTTATGGCACTTGTGTTGTCACATCTTATTGGTGTTTCATTAAGTTTGATTCCAAAATCTTCGAGTTGTTGCTTAACCCACAAGATTTGAGCACAACAACTTTCGGCTGCAATGTATTCGGCCTCAGCCGTAGATAGTGCCACCGAATTTTGTTTCTTGCTAAACCATGAGATTAGGTTAACTCCAAGAAATTGGCAAGTTCCACTTGTGCTTTTTCTATCTAATTTACATCCACCAAAATCAGCATCTGAATATCCTAACAAATTAATTTGTGAGTCCTTAGAGTACCATAACCCTATAGTTTGTGTACCATTTAAGTGTCTAAGGATTCTTTTAACAGCATTCAAATGAGATTCCTTAGGATTAGATTGATATCTAGCACATAAGCAAACACTAAACATGATATCAGGCCTACTTGCAGTTAGATATAATAATGAGCCAATCATACCTCTATAGTATTTTAAGTCTACGCTTTTACCTTCATCATCCTTATCAAGCTTACTTGAGGGACTCATTGGTGTGCCAATTGGTTTGCAGTTCTCCATTCCAAATCTTTTGAGTAGTTCCTTGGTGTACTTGCTTTGGGTGATGGAGATTCTCTCTTTTGATTGTTTGATTTGGAGTCCGAGGAAGAAGATGAGTTCTCCCATCATGCTCATCTCGAACTCCCCCTGCATAAGCTTAGCAAAGTCTTGACAAAGGGATTCATTAGTAGACCCAAAAATTATGTCATCAACGTAAATTTGTATAATTAGCATATCATTTTGGTTTCTTTTAATAAATAGGGTTGTATCTACATTGCCTCTTGAGAAACCATTATTTAGTAGAAATTTGCTTAGCCTTTCATACCATGCTCTAGGTGCTTGTTTTAGACCATATAAAGCTTTATTTAATCTAAAGACATGATTGAGAAAAGCATGATTTTCAAATCCAGGGGGTTGTTCTACATATACTTCTTCAAAAATATATCCATTTAAAAATGTACTTTTAACATCCATTTGAAATAATTTGAATTTCATAAAGCAAGCATATGCAAGTAGAAGTCTAATAGCTTCTAATCTAGCAACAGGTGCAAAGGTTTCATCAAAATCAATTCCTTCTTCTTGATTATATCCCTTAGCAACCAGTCTTGCTTTATTTCTAATTACATTTCCATGCTCATCTAATTTATTTCTAAAGACCCATTTTATGCCAATTATTGAATAATCTTTAGGTCTTGTTACTAAGGTCCAAACATTATTTCTTTCAAATTGATTAAGTTCTTCTTGCATAGCATTAATCCAGTTATGATCATTTTCAGCTTCTTCAAAAGTTTTAGGTTCAAGTTGAGATACAAATGCACAATGATTAAGTACATCTCTAAGTGAAGAACGGGTTTTTACCCCATGCATAGGATCACCAATTATTAACTCCTTAGGGTGGTTGTGAACATACCTCCATTCCTTGGGTAAGTCATTTGTACCTTGAGGTTGTTCTTGAATTTCTTCACCTTTCTCATTTTGTTTGTCTTCTTGATCCTTGTCTTCTGGAGTTGCTGAGTCTTTCAGAGTGATCTCCTTTATACCTTCTATTAGTGGATCTGCATCATCAACACCCTCATTCTTCCTTGAAGGAAGATCGTTAGATTCATCAAAGACAACATGTATGGACTCCTCAACTACTAAAGTTCTTTTGTTGAACACTCTAAATGTTTTACTAGTGGAGGAGTAACCTAGAAAGATTGCTTCATCTGATTTTGCATCAAATTTACCAAGTTTTTCTTTGCCATTATTTAATACAAAACATCGGCAACCAAAAACATGAAAATATGCAATATTTGGTTTTCTTCCTTTCCAAAGTTCATAGGAGGTTTTCTTTAAAAATTGTCTAATTAAAGCACGATTTAAAATGTAACATGCTGTGTTAATAGCTTCTGCCCAAAAATATCTTGGAAGGTTGCTTTCACAAAGCATGGTACGGGCCATTTCTTCTAATGTTCTGTTTTCCTTTCAACTACCCCATTCTGTTGGGGTGTCCTAGGAGCAGAGAAGTTATGGTCAATTCCATTTTCATCACAAAAATTTTCAAAGTCATGATTTTCAAATTCTGTTCCATGATCACTTCTAATATTTTGAATTGAAAATCCTTTTTCATTAGTGACTTTTCGATGAAATTTCGTAAAAATTTGATAAGTTTCATTTTTGTGAGCTAAAAAGAAAACCCAAGTAAAACGAGAATAATCATCTATAATTACAAAGCCATATCGTTTTCCTCCTAGACTGGTGGTTCTTGTTGGTCCAAATAAATCCATATGTAAGAGCTCTAAAGGTCTAGAAGTTGAAACAGTGTTTTTGGGTTTAAATGATACTCTAGTTTGTTTACCTAATTGGCATGCATCACAAATTCTATCCTTTTCAAAATTCAGTTTTGGCAAACCGAGAACTAAATCCTTTTTAATTAATTTTGAGAGAGAATGCATGCTAATGTGTGCAAGTCTACGATGCCACAGCCAACTAGTCTCATTTATTTTAGCATTTAAGGAAACTAGGCATTGCATGTCTAATTTAGTTAAATCATTCAAGTCTACCATATAAACATTGCCATGCCTATGTCCTATAAATTTAATGCCATCGTTAATAGGACTCGTCACAATGCAAACAGATGATTCAAAACTTACTTTATACCCTTTATCACAGAATTGACTAATGCTAAGTAAGTTATGCTTTAAACCATTAACTAATAAAACATTCTCAATGTATTTGGAGGGAGTGATACCAATGTTACCTATCCCGATGATCTTTCCTTTGCCATTATCTCCAAAGGTGACCATCCCTCCATCCTTAGCATCAAGCGTGATGAATTGTGATTCATCACCAGTCATGTGTCTCGAGCATCCGCTGTCAAGATACCATTTCCTGTTTCCTTCTTGGGATGCTAGACACACCTGCAAGCAAAGGTCACGTTTCTGTCTTAGGTACCCAAGCTTTCTTGGGTCCTTTCAGGTTAGTCAGAATGGTTCCTTTTGGAACCCATATTTTCTTTGTGTTTGCATATTTGTTAATAAGACATGTGTATGATTTATGTCCTATTCTTCCACATTTAAAATAAGTAATATTTGTAGACTTGTTACTTGAATAATTTACATAAATATCCTTCAGAAATTTTTATTTTTTCAGGGGTTTATAACCAAGTCCAGCCTTATCATATATAGCTTTCTAATTTTCAAGGATCATATTTAGTTTGTTTGAACTTAAGGTGAACTTATCTACTATAGATTTCAGCTTGTTCATTTCATCCTTTAAGTTTTGATTTTCTTGAATCAAGGTGAATTTTTCAATTGAAAGATTTTCAGCTTGTTTCACTAAGGACTGATTTTCCAATTTCAGCTCTTTGTTTTTCTTCCCTAGTTTCTTTAATTCATCAATTGAATCATAGAATGCTTCATGCAATTCTTCAAAAGTAAATTCACTAGTGGATTCAGAAGTTACCTCATTTTCATGTGCCATCAGGCACAGATTGGCTTGTTCTGTTGAGGTTTCCTCGTCGGAGCTTGAGTCATCACTCGCACTCCAGGTCGCCATCATTGCCTTCTTTTGAACTTCTTTGGACCTTTCTTCAATTGTGGACATTCGGATCTGAAATGTCCTGGCTTCTTGCACTCGTAGCATATAGGGGGTTGATCTTTCTCCTTTTCTTTGCTTTGATCCCCTTTTGTGAATTTCTTTCTCATCCCCTGTTTTCTTTTTCTTAGAAACTTCTTAAATTTTCGGGTGATGAGAGCCATCTCTTCATCCTGTTCTTCATCTTCAGATTCATCCGTTTCATAATCAGACGAAGTTGTGGATTTGAGGGCAATGGTTCTTTTCTTTTTGATTTCATCCTCTTGATGTTGCTTCATGCTAAGTTCATGAGTCATCAAGGATCCAAGAAGCTCTTCTAGAGGTAGAGTGTTCAAGTCCTTTGCTTCTTGGATGGCAGTCACCTTGGCTTCCCAAGTTCTTGGCAGTGACCTGAGAATCTTCCTTATAAGTTCACTGTTAGTATAAGATTTGCCAAGACTCTTTAAACCATTGATTATATCAGTAAAACGAGTAAACATAGCAGTTATGGACTCATCATGCTCTATTTTGAACAATTCATATTTATGTACAAGCATGTTTATTTTAGACTCTTTTACTTGATTTGTTCCCTCATGGGTTACTTCTAACCTATTCCATATTTTTTAGCAGATGCACAAGTAGAAATGCGATTAAATTCACTAGCATCTAGTGCACAATAAAGAACATTCATGGCTTTGGCATTTAATTGTGCCAATTTCTTGTCAACCTCATCCCATTCTTTCTCGGGTTTGGTTGACTCCTCACCATCTATAATCTTGGTGGGTGTGTGAGGACCATTCACTATGATACTCCACATATCATAGTCGAGTGCTTGTATAAAAATCTTCATCCGAGCTTTCCAATAGGTGTAATTAGACCCATTGAAAAGTGGAGGTCGGTTTGTTGATTGCCCCTCGGCTAGAGAAGTTCCAACATGGGTTGCCATAGATCTTTGGCTCTTTGATTGTTAGATCAAAGAAGGGCTAGAGCACCGGCTCTGATACCACTTGTTGCCCAGCTATGCAACCCAAGAGAGGGGGGTGAATTGGGTTTCTAAAAATTTTAAGCCCAACTGATTACTTATGAAGAACAAAACAAAGACTTTAAATCAATATTAATTACCTAAAGCGGATATAATAAAGAAATAAGATAAAGCGATAAAGCACACCACAAACACAAGGATTTATAGTGGTTCGGTGCTAACCTTGCACCTACATCCACTCCCCAAGATCCTACTTGGAAATTTCAATCCACTATCCTTTGTATTCAACCCGAATACAAAACGTCGGAAACTCCGACACTAGCTATCCCAAGCTAGATCACTTGTTTCCCGGGTACAAGTAAACCCAAAACACTCCGATTTCAGGTTCGGATCAACCTTTCCTTGTTTTGGAAATCCTCCAAAAACAAGAACAAAAACTCACAAAGAGTTAGAAAATTCTGAGCACAGATTAATACAATAACAGCTCCTTTAAATGAGCGAATATAACAATAAAAGCTTTACTCAAATGAAGAACCCCTTTTTCAGATTTTCTCAAAGTGGATGAACGCTTGAATGCTTGAGAAGAGGTTGATTGTTGATTGAAAATCTCTTGAAAGCTTTGAACGATCTCTAGATCAAGGTTGAAACAATAGGCGTGAAGGATTCTCTCCTTGAAAGCTCTTGCTTTTCTCTTTCACAATCTCTCTGGTATATTGTGGATCCTCTCTCTTTTTCTTTTTGGATTTTTCGTTGATCTCAGGCTTTTTCTTGCAAATTTCGGATCCTCTTCTTCTTCTTCTCTTTTGATCTGCCGATTGATCTTCTTCTTCACCCATGTTTCTCTCCAATTTGATCTGCTATTTAAACTGCAATTTCTTTCACCATTTCAAGCATTTTGTAGCATTAGAAGCAAGAGAAAATAATTTAGGTAGATAAAGAGCCGTTAGAGCAATTTTAGGAAGCATAAATGGTAATTAAATGGGCAAAAAAAATAGCCGTTGCTGATATTTCCCGTCGCAGGGGTCGACTCATGAGTCGACTCATGCATCAGGAGTCGACTCTGAGTCGACTTCTTGTTGCACAGACCAGAAGGTCTGATTTCTGGATTTTTCGGCTCAAATCAGCAGAGGTCGACTCATGAGTCGACTCATGCCTTGTGGGTCGACTCATGAGTCGACTCACAGGTCGTGCCAATTCAAAAATCCAGCGTGCCATGGAAATTTTTTGCATGCCAATCAGCTCACAGTGCCATGAGTTGACTCATGAGTCGACTCATGCACTTCAAACCTTCATAACTTCAAAAATATAAGTCCAAACACAATGAAATTTTTCACCAATAGTTTACAAATCATTTGTTCTACCAAATGGTACTATCAAATCAAATTTTAGTGAAATTATGATTTTGCCCTTGAAGAGCATAAGGACTTTTTCATTTTAAAATTATTTGTATCCCTTCAATCTGCTTTGTAATCATCAAAATCAATCT